>NC_048300.1:53406944-53576182 GCF_013100865.1 Trachemys scripta elegans | reverse complement strand
GCTGCTCCCGAGTCCCGCTGGCTGGGGGGACAACAACAGCCGCCGCCTGGCCCCGCGGGCCGCCCCCCTCCTCGCCCAACCACCCGACTGAGTCCTGCTCGCGGCCAGGCCGGACTGTTACTCACCCCGGCCCCGCGCTTCCCCTGAGTCTCCCGGGCCTCCCTCCAGCGCTTGCGGAGGAAGGGTTTTTTTTTTTTTTTTTGCCCCCCCCCCCCCCCCCGCCCCCCCGCGTCCCGATATTTGTCTTTGGTGATCTGGTCACCCTAAATTGATATGAGCAAGCATTCGAAGAAGAACTTGCCTGTACTCCAAACTCTGTCTGTCTTTTACTTGAAATTTAATATGTAATCAATCTGCTTCTGATTTACCTATCCACCTAAGTATCTAGGCATTACATATAAGAATTTGTAGAAGCATCGCTGCTCTCCCATTTGGACCATTTTCTCTATCCTTCGCCAGGATACTATGTCTTTCTGATGGATCACTTTAGAGGAGACATGCCACTGAATACTTCAGCAGCCCTCTTTAGACGGGGAAGATTACCGTATGCAGTGTTGTAGCGATGTTGGTCCCAGAATATGAGAGGGACAAGATGGGTGAGGTAATATCCTTTATTGGGACACTTTCTGATGATATGAGCGAGAGGCTTTCAAGCTTATACAAAACTGCTCTTCAGGTCTGGGATATGTCTACACTAGACACTTCAAAGAGCCTGTCCACACCAGCACTTTAAAGCACTCAAACTTTCACACCCCTGAGCCAGCAAGTTAGAGCGCTATAAAATGTAAGTGTAGACAAGTTCTTAGTGTTACAGCTAAATACAAGGAGGAAAAGACTAGTTAGCATAAGTAGTTAACACACATTTCCAGGGACCATTCAAGGTGAAGTGGCCTTTTAACAAATTCAAAAGATCAAATGCCAAATATGGGTCCTACAATAGAATACATCTTCTAATAAAGTGAACTTGAACTCATCTATGTAGTAGACTTATACATACACACACCACTCCGCCTAGTGGGAAGATTTTCATTTACACTAAGGCCACTTTAGATCACTCTGACAGTGTAAAGGAACCTTAAGAAGAAAGTAAGCTATATTTACATAACAATGCTATAGTAATATAAATTGTAATTGGCTTCGGTGTAAGGGAGACTCAGATGTAGTGTCTCTTCCCAAGCATTTAAAATGTCTGTCTTTTTTTTTCAATTTAATCTATAATAGTCTATTTTTAATAGCTTTTACGCTGTCATTCCCCACAAGTCACTTAATCTTAAATTCACCTCTATAATTCATATCATGAGCTAATAGAATTTTAGTGAATTGAATATCATCCATCAAGTCTGACTCACATGAATAATGAAAGCCTGAATAAATACAGACAAATTAAACTGTTTGTATAAAATTGTGGTGATATTGGGCCAAACTCCTTTCTTTGTTGCATACCTATTGAATGAAGATACTGGAGCTGTGGCAAGGTACACAAACCTGGCAGACAGTATTATTGTTGGTGTCAACACACTTGGAGTATGTCCTACCCTGAAAACAAATCTGTGGCAGAGAGTCTTAGAGCCCGGCTCATGGGGTTTTGCTATATGATGCTAAAAATAGCTGTGTAGATGTTCTGGCTCAGGCTGAAGCCTGGGCTCTGAAACCACCCCTCTGCCAGCCTGGTATTCAAAGGCCAAGATTCAGCCTCAGCCAGAACATTTACAAGCTATTTTTAGTGCCATAGCATGAGCCCCTTGCGCCCAAGTCTGTAGACCCTGGGTTCGGAGACTCACTGCCATGGTTTTTGTTGTTGTTGTTGTTGTTGGGGTGTGTGTGTTTGTTTTGTTTTGCCACTATAGACAAAGTTCCCGTAAATCCTGGTACAAATTAGCCAGACATTGACTGGACTGTGGACCACTTCACACATCCCCATAGGAAGTAGGCCTAGCATTAAAACTCCATGGGATGACCTCAGGGATGTGAGCTCCTTCACAAGTTCAAACTTTGGTGATAACCTCAGAAGGTAAAAGGCATTATTAAAGAATCATAAACTCTCACCAAAATGCACTGGCATGGTGATAGCCAAAGCCTCCACAGCAGGAGAACCTTAAGCAAGAGCAGTGCCAGAGATATCGTCACCCAGCCATTACTTAGGGGGATGCAGGATATGGGAGCTGGATAAAAAGAAGTCTGTGGAACAGATTAAATTATCTGAAGGAGAAAGGCTTAGCTAAAAACATATTCTCAAAAATATTTGTTCATGATTTTTCTTCCCAAAGCTGCAAGCCTCAAATGTTCCTTTTCTTTCATTCCTTGTTCCTTTTCCTTTTGTAAGTACCAAATCTTCTTCGGTGCCTGTCACAGAGATGCAATTGTTAAATGAATTGCTGCAAATTAAGGAAAAAACACAGGAGGATTTTTAAATTCCCCCCAATTATTCATTAAAGCACTTTAGTACCTCCAGTTCTCATGGTATAATCCATTTTTAATTAGCCAGGGTGTAAGGCATCCTTTGTCAATCACTGATAAAATGTGAGAAATTACCTCTCATACCATCAAAGCATCACCTGAATGCAGCTAACGCCTCATCTGTTATAACAAGCATGTCTACCCACTATAAGCTAGTTGTATCTGAACAGCCTTCAACTGTTCTATAGCACTTCATAAGCATTTGGATTCTGCCTTAACTACACTGGGTATTTGAAGCCATGTTTGCACCTTTCCAGAAAGCTATGGCTAAACATGAAACCACGTTTGCACCTTTCAAACAAGAACTAATTCTCACTGTAGAGGGGCCTTAGCAAATCATGAAAATCCCTGAAACCCAGTTTTAATTCAACTGATTGTAATGAATTTAAAGGCTTTTCTACACAAAAACATTTAGTTCACAGAAACCTGGGATATGAATCTACACTACACTAGCCTGTCCTGTGGACGTGCTGACAAACACTAGCAGTTCATTAGGGCACTTTGATCTTTGGGAGTAGATCAAAGCACACTAACAAACTGTTAGTGTCTGTCAGCACTGTGCAGCAGATTCACACCCCAGCATGCCATGAACTAAATATTTGTGCAGACAAGTCCTAAGGCAGTGGCAAGCACGTTATTTATTTAGGTAAGTTCCACCAAATGCCCAGATCAGAGGAAGCTTGTCTCAAATGTGGATGTCAATTGTCTCTACTTAATTTACACATTCCTTATGGCAAGTAAATGTAAAGCTATGGGTAAACTACTCAGGGGTGTATGTGAGAGCTGTACAAATTATGTGTTTTTCAGGTCACTGACAATTCCAAAGAAAGTCCAAAAAAAGATTGGTTATGGTTCAAACAAAATGTCTTGTTCAACCCTAAAAAATTGTTTAATCTAATTTTTTTTAAAATCAGATGTTTAAAAAATGGTTCAGGAAATTTTGAAATGAAGTCACAGAATTGAAGGCCAGAGGGACCACCAAATAATCTAGTCTGACCTGCTATATATCATGGGCCACACTTTAGAGCAGGGGTCTGAAACACGCGGCCCACGGGATGATTTTCTGCGGCCCGCGAGCCCCTCACAGCTCCCCACCCTCCCCCAGTGTTTACCAGAGCGGCGGCCAGAGCGGCGACCAGGCTCCCTGCCTGCCCTGCCCTGCGCAGCTCTGGGAAGAGGCTGGAACATGGGGCGGAGGGGCTGTGTGTGGCTGTTGCTTTAGGCAGTGCCCCCAGCAGCTCCCATTGGCCGGGAACGGGGATCCGCGGCCAATAGGAGTTGCTGGAGACAGTGCCTCAAGCAACAGCCACACACAGCCCCTCCGCCCCCCCTTCCCCACGTTCCAGCCTTTTGCGGGGGCAGGGCAGACAGGGAGCCTGCCCCCGGTACGCGCCGGTCCATGCCCTGCCCCCCGAACCCATCCTGCAGCCGAACCCCCTGCTGCACCCCGACCCCCTGCCTCACCCCGCACCCCTCCTGTATCCCAACCCACTGCCCTGAGCCCCATGCCACACCTTTCCTGTGCCCCGACCCCCTGCCGCATCCTGCACCCCAACCCCTGCCCTGAGCCCCCTGCCGCACCCTACACCCTGACCCCTTGCTGTACCTCTCACCCCTCCTGCACCCCACACCCCAACTCCCTGCCCTGAGCCCCCACCACACCCTACAACCCTCCTGCACGCCCTGGGGGCAGGGAGGGGGCAGAGTTGGGGTGGGGATTTCGGGGAAGGGGTGGGAAGAGGCGGGGCAGGGGCGCGGCCTCATGGAAGCGGTGCAGTGGGGGCAGGGCCGAGGGCAGCGGGGGGAGGTGTCAGTAATGTGGCCCTCGGGCCAATGTACTAGTCCTCATGTGGCCCTCATGGTCATTTGAGTTTGAGACCCCTGCTTTAGAGAACCTCTAAAGTTTGTGAATTTTATAAAGTGCTTTATTTTTGGTCAAGCTCGATGAAAGGTGCTATAAACATGAAAGTTTGTTACCCTAGGGTTACCATATTTAAAAAAAAAAAAAAAAAAAAAAAAAAAAAAAGAGGACACTCCACGGGCCCTGGCCCTGCCCCTTTCCGACCCCGGCCCTGCCCCAACTCCGCCCCTTCCCCGCAGTCCCCACCCTAACTCCCCCTCCTCCCTCCCAGCCACGCGAAAAGGGCTGCCCGAGCGCTACTGGCTTCACGGTTTGCTGGGCAGCCCCCAGACCCGTGAAGCCGGTAGCGTTCGGGCTTCGGGTAGCCCCCATGCCTCCGGACCCTGCGCGCCAGGCCGGGCACTTCCCCTCCCGGGCTCCGGCTGTTGTGCTCCTCCCCCGACTCTTCGGCTCTGTTTAAGAGCCAAGCTGCCCGAGCGCTACCGGCTTCGGGCAGCCCCCTTCCCTCCGGACCCTGCGCCACCGGAGCAGAGCAGCTGGAGGCCGGGAGGGGAAGTGCCCGGCCGGCAGGCTCAGGGTCCGGAGGCATGGGGGCTACCCGAAGCTGGAGCGCTCGGGCAGCTCGGCTCTTAAACAGAGCCGAAGAGTCAGGGGAGGAGCAGAGCAGCTGGAGCCCGGGAGGGGACGTGCCCGGCCGGTATTTTTCCCCGGACATGATCAGCTTTTTGGCAATTCCCCCCGGATGGGGGTTTGATTACCAAAAAGCCGGACATGTCCGGGAAAAACCGGACATATGATAACCCTAGTTACTCTATTAATTAAGAATTAAAGCATGGGCCTAGATTTTCAAAAATGGGCACCTAAGTTTAGAATCCTAAGTCCCTATTTAGGCACCTAAAAAAAAAAAAATGACCTGATTTTCAGAGATGCTGAAGCTTCCATAGACATCAGCTTCCATAGACATCATTTAGGCTCCCATCTCTAATATTTACATTCACAAATAGCTGCTCTACTTTTTAAATTTTAAAGAAACAAAGTTTCAGCATTTGCAAGCCATTACACTACATAGACGCTATCTCAGATAGCAGGCTTCCTCTCTATATATAGTACAAAAAGTAACTGTGGCAGCTATGGCTAAATGTTGGGTGTTTAATAGCAGCTTTTTTAAAAATAGCTTCTTGTAATTAGAATAAAGTTTATTTAAATATACGTCTGGTGTGACAGATACTACCGGGGTAGAGGATGGGGAGAAAAAAAAAAGAGCAAAAACCTAGATGGATAGATTTACCCATCTTTTCTTTGAATGCCATTAGAATAATTTGTCCATTTTAACCACATTTCCTGAGTGCATTGTAATGAGGCAGAATGCAGTGCAACGTGAGATTGAGGGGAAAGCGTAAGGTAGACAGCAGTTCCTTCCCATTATTGCTTAATCCAAGCCAGGATCTAAGGAAAACACTTTTTGGCAGAAAAGTGAAAACTTGTAGAAAAAAAACCCAAATTTTCACCCCAAATGTTAATGAAAATTATTTTTATGTGTGTTTGTTTTTAATTGAAATTTTCTGTGAGGCCATTTTGCTAACAGCTCTACTAATGACATTAGGCTGAGCAGATGGGTGAGGTAATATCTTTTATTGGACCAAGTTCAGTAAAAAGATATTACCTCACACACCTTGTCTCTCTAATATCCTGGGTCTGGGACCAACATGCTCACAACACTGAATACATTAGGCAGAGCAGGCTGTTTCCCTGTTGGCCTGAGTGAGAATGACAGGGTTTGTCAGCATCCAGTGGCCTCACTTAAGAGCCCCCCTCTATACTCATTACAGCCTACTCCTGTCTTGTCTCTACCATGAGGGAGAATAGAAACTAGGAAAACTAAATAGTGATGGCAGCAACTTTGTGATGGGCTGAGACAATATTGTTCACAAAAGAATCACAACAAGTGTGTCTAATCTTGTGAGGTGCTCAACACCCTCAATTGAAGGCAGTGAGAAGCAGGGTACTCAGCACTTTGAGATATGACTGACTTACACAGTGCCTTAAACATGGTACGGTGCGTGTCTTCCAAAACAAACCCAACAACATGCATCATTAACACTTGACAAATATGGAGCTGCTCAAACAGTTTTATCAATGGGCAACTTTTCTTTATTTCCTGTTTTAAAGTGCCTAACCTTGCTTCATAGTTTTTAGACCAGCCTGAAATAATCCACACAGACTGGGATCCAACAGCCAAGGAGATATTTACAGAAAGAGATGCTACTGTTAAAATGATATAATTCATGACCTTAGTATATGAATACTGTTGCAGTGGTAACTGTTGCTAAGCCCACTGTCAGCTGGGAGACAAAAAAGGAGGGCGGGGGGACCAAAAACTAACCAACCAAGAAAGTTCACTGGTTTATTCCCTTTATTATTCATCTCATTAAATGGCAAGAGAATTATTTTGACTTAAGAGGGAAAACATTTTCCCTAAGCAAATATGGAAATTGTTACAGACACCATAGACCACATTCTGATCTTGGTTACCCTTGTAAATCCAGAGAAATTCCATTTCAGAGTTCACGTTCACAGTTTGCAGAGGCATCTCTGCATGGCCACTTAGCCCACCACCATCTGCACACAAACATTTATAGCCTTTACTTGTGCAAAGTATGTCAAAAACCGTGGCTGACAACTTTGCTTCTCAGGTACAATGGAACTCTCTACAATAGGAGACAGAATTGGGAGAACTTGTGTGTGGGAGAGAACTATCTCGAGGGCTAGCCTGAAACTGTGGAATGAACTTTCACAAGTAGTAAGGACTATCATAAACCTCACCACCTTCCAATCTATGTGCAAGGCACATTTCTTTGACCTTGCCTTTTCTAACACACAGAGCAACCTATATATTTTAAAAAAAATAAACACACCTAAAACAAATAACTCGACTGCACACACACTTTTCCCCCTGGGGAGAGGATGAGAGAACAAATGTGAGATGTGTAGTCACACTGCTTAATTCACTTCTGGAAGACACTCATATAGTACTATGGTGATGAGCATGGTATAAGAACCTCTATAGAATAGAACCAGATCAGTTACTCAGAATTCAGATGAAGATTCATGACTCATAGCACTATTCCTCTAGATCTGCTCTTGACAGGACTTTCCCAAAGCCTGACCTTGTCTTTACACTAGCAAGCAAGAAATGCAGGATTAGCTGGAGAAAAGAAATGGCAAAAAATAAAGTGGCAGGTCATGGATGTTATTTTACTGATGATTGTGTTTAAAACTTCCTCCCTCCAACCCTGTGACTCTCCAGATAAGAAAACTGCTAATGGGAGATGGAGGCTTTTCACCTGCAAATCACCAGTTTGAATCTAGTGCGAGGGTCTCAAACTCAGTTTACCTTAGGGCCAGTGCCAGTCCTCAAATCCTCTCAGCGAGCCAATAATGTCACTGAAGATGGTATTCAGGAAAGAAAACATTTATATTGTATATTTTTTATTTTGAATTTCTTAGAAATAAAACTGTCATACAACTTTATACAATTTTTTGCCTGCCAGAGAGTTTTTGCCAGACACCTGGCAATGCTTTAGTTCTGTCAGTTTGTTGATGTTTGGCCTCAGTGACCGAGCAGTTGAAACCTTCAGGATTGCAGCAAGGTGTGCATCAGATAGTTGTGTTCGGTATTTTGACTTGTTTATATTCATTGCGGAAAAAAGTGATGCTGCCTCCATGGCTGACTCTGCACAGCAACTAATGAGGATATCTGTCTCTCTCCCCCAGACAATGGGAGCTGCGGGGGGCGGCGCCAGCAGCAGACATTGCCAGCAGGATGCTGCCTGCATCTCTCCTCTGTGGGCCGCAGTGGGGAGGTTCTCGGGCTGCAGGTGGCCCAGGACTTTGAGGCTCCTGATCTAATGCATGACAGCAATGACTGAAAATTGTTGCCACCTGAGGACTGTTCACTGCCTTATGTAAAATAAATTGGTGGGTCCCAGTCCTGTTCTTGGATGGGTCAAGTATCCACATAAGAAGAGCCCAATACTATAATTGGCCATCTGCAAATTTTGAACAGGGCACAGCGCCAGTACTCACATCTCACTCCTTGGGGTTGCCCCTTCAGGGCAGGGCTGAGGCACAATGGTGGTATGTGGGAAATTTGACCTGCTTGTGCCTGTGCTAGTCCCATCTGTGGGTAGGAGACCTAAAACCTTTCACGAACATTTTATTCATTTTCCACAAAGACCAGGTATGGATAGTGCCACTTAACAAGACATTGCTAGAGAGGCAGGATATTCCAGTGGTTAGGATCTCAGCCTAAAGACACCCAGGTTCAGTTCCATACTATGCCAATTCCTCAGGTCCTTAGGTCTTTCACAGGGATAATAGTACTTCCTTAACTTACATGGGTGTTGTGAGGAGAAGTACGTTGTGACATACTTAGATACTATGGTAATTAGGAGCCATACAAGTACCTTAGATTGACAAAAATTGCTTATTTTCTTCCCCATGGTCTTGTTTATTTGTAAGTAGCTCAGGATTCATTTACACTTCATTTCTGAATGAGGATGAAACTAATCTGAAAACATTTGCCTAATTGAACCATACTAAAGTTCCTCAATTATTCCTAATTCTCATAGACTCATAGACTTTAAGGTCAGAAGAGACCATTATGATCATCTGGTCTGACCCCCTGCATGCTGCAGGCCACAAAGCCGTCCCTACCCCTTCCCTTGACTCTGCTGTTGAAGTCCCCAAATCCTGTGGCTTAGTGACTTCAATTGGCAGAGAACCCCCCTGCTAGTGATCCTGCCCCATGCTGCGGAGGAAGGCGAAAAACCTCCAGGGCCTCTGCCAATCTACCCTGGAGGAAAATTCCTTCCCAACCCCAAATATGGCGATCAGTAAAACCCCAAGCATGTAGGCAAGAGTCTCCAGCTTGACCCTTGTTAGCCATTATACTATTTACCTGCCGTTGCACTGTATTCCTTTGGCTAAAATCATGTTTTTCCATTAAACCATTCCCTCCATAAACTTATCTAACTTAATCTTAAAACCAGACAGGTCCTTCGCCCCCACCGTTTCCCTCGGAAGGCTGTTCCAATATTTCACCCCTCTGACGGTCAGAAACCTTCGTCTAATTTCAAGCCTAAACTTCCCCACGGCCAGTTTATATCCATTCGTTCTTGTGTCCACATTAGTATTAAACTGGAATAATTCCTCTCCCTCCCTTGTATTTATCCCTCTGATATATTTAAAGAGAGCAATCATATCCCCCCTCAGCCTTCGTTTTGTCAGACTAAACAACCCGAGCTCCTGTAGTCTCCTTTCATACGACAGGTTTTCCATTCCTCTGATCATCCTAGTGGCCCTTCTCTGTACCCGTTCCAGTTTGAGTTCATCTTTTTTAAACATGGGAGACCAGAACTGCACAGTACTCCAAATGAGGTCTCACCAGCGCCTTATACAACGGAAGCAGCACCTCCTTATCCCTACTAGATATACCTCGCCTAATGCATCCCAAGACCGCATTGGCTTTTTTCACCGCCACGTCACATTGTCGACTCATAGTCATCCTGCGGTCTACAAGGACCCCTAGGTCCTTCTCCTCCTCCGTTACTTCTAACCGATGCATCCCCAGCTTGTAACTAAAATTGTTGTTAGTCATCCCTAAATGCATCACCTTACACTTTTCACTATTAAATTTCATCCTATTTCTGATACTCCAATTCACAAGCTCATTCAAGTCTCCCTGCAGAATATCCCTATCCTCCTCCGAATTGGTAACGCCTCCTAGCTTCGTGTCATCCGCAAACTTTATCAGCCCACTCCTGCAATCGGTTCCGAAGTCAGTAATAAATAGATTAAATAAAATCGGTCCCAAAACCAATTCTCTAGCAATCCTCTACTCTTCCCACCACAAACCTTCTCTAACCAAACAAGCTATAAACTCCAGAAAATAGACAAGATCACTCATCTTCACCCTTCCTAAATTTAACCCTATTGCAGCTGCTGCAGAGTACAAGAGGTTACATGGGGAGGAATAAAGATTGTGAGGCACTCAGGTACTACGGTGATGAGACAGATAAGTTCCCTGGACAGACATGAGCCAAAAGCACAGTGTTTCCATTAGTTTGTTGGTCAAACATCAAATATTAAGCCTTTTTAGGAAGTAAACTAAAGCTCGAAAGATTTTGCAGTCCTCATTTCAGACTTTTTGATCAGATTAGGGCAAATGATTTCATAGATTTTAAAGGCTAGAAAGGACCATTATGATCATCTAATCTGACCTCCTGCATAGCCCAGGCCAAAAAAACCTCACCCAGGAAACTTTGTATGAACTATAGCAACTTAAGACCTCCTATCTTGATTTCAAGGTTGCAAGTGGTGGAGAATCCACCATATCCCTCAATAAGTTGTTCAAATGGTTAATTACCCTCACAGTTAAAAATTTGCACCTGTCATAACTATAAAGGGAAGGGTAACAGCTGTCCTGTGTACAGTACTATAAAATCCCTCCTGGCCAGAGACTCCAAAATCCTTTTCCCTGTAAAGGGTTAAGAAGCTCAGGTAACCTGGCTGGCATCTGAACCAAAGGACCAATAAGGGGACAAGATACTTTCAATCTTGGGGGGGGAAGGCTTTTGTTTGTGCTCTTTGTTTGGGGAGTTTGTTCGCTCTTGGGGCTGAGAGGGACCAGACATCAATCCAGGTTCTCCACATCTTTCTAAACAAGTCTCTCCTATTTCAAACTTGTAAGTAAATAGCCAGGCAAGGCGTCTTAGTTTTCCTTTGTTTTCTCAACTTGTAAATGTACCTTTTACTAGAGTGTTAATCTTTGTTTGCTGTACTTTGAACCTAAGACTAGAGGGGAGTCCTCTGAGCTCTTTAAGTTTGATTACCCTGTAAAGTTATTTTCCATACTGATTTTACAGAGATGATTTTTACCTTTTTCTTTAATTAAAAGCCTTCTTTTTAAGAACCTGATTGATTTTTCCTTGTTTTAAGATCCAAGGGGTTTGGATCTTGATTCACCAGGAGTTGGTGGGAGGAAGGAGGGGAATGGTTAATTTCTCCTTGTTTTAAGATCCAAGGGGTTTGGATCTGTACTCACCAGGGAATTGGTGAAAGGTTTCTCAAGGCTTCCCAGGGAAGGGAATCCATTGGGATGGTGGCAGCAGACCAGAACTAAGCTGGTAGTTAAGCTTAGAAGTCTTCATGCAGGCCCCCACATTTTGTACCCTAAAGTTCAAAGTGTGGATACAGCCTTGACAGCACCTTATTCCAGTGTCTGAATTTTTCTAGCTTTGGACTTCAGCAGTTTCTAAGGTGTGGTTCTGCCATTTCCCTTAACCAAGGCTACTGTCTTATATTAGGACCACAGCAACAATGGTACGTGACGTGATTCTTCAGCATTGTGTGTAGAGGTTGCTAATAAAGTCTGGAGGTGTTCTACAAATTTATCCAAATGAAAGCCCCCATTCACACTATGAATCGGAGATCATTCCCTATGGTGGAATAGTTGGCTGGATGTAATGAGCCATAAGTGCCTACTGGTAAGGGGTAAGTTTAAGGCAACATTAAAAATGGGAAGCAGGATATTTGTTTTTAATGTCTGTGTGTGAAATAGCCCAGGAGGGGGAACAAAATGTTATATTAAACAAGCCACACACAATGGTTTATCCAGTTGATAAGACTGGACAATCTTAGCTGGTTGTTCTCACTTGTGCTTGTATGTTACAGTTTTAGCATTCACACAATCATTCAGGCTTACACAAACCTCATGCAATATTAAAATGTTTATGCTACTCCTTTCTGCACTTGAAGCAGCAGCAACGTGGTTCCAGTGTGCAATGAATGAGAAAAATAAGGTTCTGAGTCTCAGGAGGAAACTGCACTCCAGTCGAACAATGGTCTCCAAGCCATCCCACAATTATTCAGAGCAATAAATTCTGTAGTGGTTAATATTGGTCACACTGCACCATTCCTGCCTTTTGCAGCTGCATTTGGAAGCTTGTTTAGCACACTGATGCATCAATAAAAGCGGAGACTGTGCTTTTATTTCAAGAAAGTGTTTTTTAATGCATTCTATTCCTAAAATGACAGGATTCAACTGCTTATTGCAAGACCAAGGTTAAGAAACCTTGGCGGCGTGTGACTGAAGAAACATGCCATTTAGACAGAAGCAGAGCTTTACAGAGCCTCTTGATACTTCATGAAATCCCAGTGTTATAAGCAGCCAACCTTTGGATGAGGATCTAGACATGAACTCCACTTCATTGCATGTTAGCTTAGCTTTGCTAACGTGCTTACAGGTAAGCCCTGAGAAACAGAGTTGAGTCTGCAGTAAAGGGCTCTACTCAGTGTAACTGGGCCATGATAAAGAAAGATGATCTTCAGCCCTAACCATGCTAGATATGCCACTGGTATGGGAGGCAACTAGGGGACATGTGGAAGCATGGAGAGGAGTGGCTGCTGTAGTCCACTGCATCCCCTATATTGGTTTCAAGCCAGTGTATCTGTGCTGTTTGCATAGCCACTGGACACCTATTTCCCCCTGACGTTACCCCAACCCTGCCTGCATTCTGGCACAAAGAATGAAAGAAATATAGCTCTGTTCCATGGCACATGAAGAGAGAGCCAGTCCTTCCTTAGTGGGCCACTTCATAGCCCCCTATAACTTCAGAAATGTAGCATTTCCATTGTGTTAAAGGCTCAAGCTTCTACTCCTTACTCAGGCCTTACTCACTGAAGTCAGTGGGAGTTTTTCCAGGAGTAAAGGATTCAGGATTGAGCCCATAAAAAAAAAAAAAAAAAACATGTTCCCATTACCAAACTTGTGCTGCTAGCTCCATGCAGATGCAGATCAGTCATCTCCATAATTCATCTGCGTAGCAAAATGACATCCAAATGCTGCTCTGGACAGTACAAGTGCTCCACCTAAGTGAGTAACTGGGATTCACATGAAATTTTCTCTTTGTCAATTATTTTTGAGAGATATTTTCTCATTAACTATTTAATTCAACATCTAAACATTTTTGTTTTGTTTAAAAAAAAAAATAAAAAGCAAGTTTAACAGGGATATCTTCCAGTCATTTGGTAGAGAGGCCCATTTAAGTGATCAGTTACATACCAGAGTTAGTAGTTCTGCCATTTAACATTGGAGTTCTTTCAGCACTCTTGGGTGAACACTGTCTCATCCTGGTCACTTATTACTGTTAAATTTATCAGTTTGTTCAAAATCTCCTCTACTGACACCTCAATCTGAGACAGTTCCTCAGATTTGTCACTTGCCCCACTTTGAGGTGGTAGTACAGGAGGTTTTGAACAAATTGATAAATTTAATAATACCATCTGGTCCTGGTAACTTGTTATTCACCCAGGAGTGTTGAAGGAATTCAGATATGAAATGGCAGAACTACTAACTGTGGTATGGAACCAATTGCTTAAGTGGACCTCAGTATCAAAAGACTGGAGGATAGCAAATGTTATACTAATTTTTTTTAAAAAGTTTTCAGAGGTGGTCCTGGCAATTACATGCCAGTAAACCTAACTTCAGTGCTAGGCAAATTGGTTGAAACGATACTAAAGACCAGAATTATCAAACACCAAGATGAACACTATATGTTGGGGAAGAGTCAACAGGGCTTTAGTGAGGCATGATTTCCCTTTACAAATCTATTAGAATTCTCTGTGGGGGGTCCACAAGCAGGTGGACAAGGGTGATCCACTTGATATAATGTACTTGGACTTTCAGAAAGCCTTTGACAAGGTTCCACACCAAAGGCTTTTCTCATGGGATGAGAGGGAAGTCAAGGGATCAGCAACTGGTTAAAAGACAGGAAACAAAGGATAGGAATGAATGGTTAGCTTTCACAATGGAAAGTGGTAAATAGTGGGGTACTCCAAGGATCTCTATTGGGACCTGTATTGTTCAACATATTCATAAATGATTTGAAAAAGGTGGTAAACAGTGAGGTAGCAAAGTTTGTAGATTATACAAAATTACTCAAAACAGTTAAATCCAAATCTGACTGAAGACTTGCAAAGAGATCTCACAAAACTGAGTGACTGGCAACAAAATGGCAGATGAAATGCCATGTTGATAACTGCAGAGTAATGCGCACTGGGAAACATTCCCAACTATACATGCAAAATGATGGGGTCTAAATTAACTGTTACCACTCACGAAAGATCTTGGGTCATCGTGGATAGTTCTCTGAAAACATCTGCTCACTATGCAGCAGCAGTCAAAAAATATTAGGAACCAGTAGGAAAGGGATAGATAAGACAGTAAATATCACAGCACCACTATATAAATCCACGGTTCGTCCACACCTTGAATACGGTGTGCAGTTCTGGTCACTCCATCTCAAAAAAGGTATTAGCAGTGGAAAAAGTACAGAAAGGGGCAACAAAAATAGAGGTGTGAAACAGCTTCCATATGAAGAGAGATTAAAGAGAGACAACTGAGGGGTGATATGATGGAGGTCTATAAAATCATGAATGATGCGCAGATAGTGAATAAAGTGAGTGTTATTTACTCCTTCCCATGATACTGGAACCAGGGGTCACCCAATGAAATTAAATAGCAGCAGGTTTAAAAACATAAGGAAGTACTTCACACAATGCATGGTCAACCTGTGGAACTCGTTGCCAGGGGATGTTGTGAAGGCCAAAAATATAAGTGGTTTCAGAAAAGAATTAGATACAGTCATGGACAGATCCATCAATGGCTGTTAGCTAAGATGGTGAGGGACACAATCCCATGCTCCAGGTGTCCCTAAACCTCTGATTGCCAGAAGCTGACACTGGATGACAGGGTATGGATCACTAGAAACATTTCCCTGTTCTCTTCATTCCTTATGAAGCATCTGGCACTGGCCACTGTTGGACTAGGATACCGGGCTAGATGGACCACTGGTTTGATCCAGTATAGCCATTCTTATGGTCTTGTCATGCACTAAAGATTTAGATCAAATAAAACCTAGCTAAACATTTTATAGTGGGCATTTGAGACACATTCAACTACTTATGTGCTTGATCAGAGGTAAGGCACATAAGCATGATGCGGAATATACCCCTTAGTGGGTGCCCTTCAGATATTTCTGGGTCCAACATTAATGCAAGAGATGATTGACTTTTTAAAAAGTCACTCTCAAACTAGTTAACCACCCTCCCCATACCTACCTGCTCCCCTCCCCCATATCCTTCCAAAATAATAATAGGTAACATTCCTAGACGATACCTCTTCTATTATTTTCAAAGACTATAAAGAGAAACACAATGCTTGGGTCCTCGTTAATGTTTTAGAATATTTGGGTTGCTGAGCATCCAATGTAATTTTTGTTTAAATAAATTGGGCATATTTTTTATTTTAATAATCATACTGTAACAAATCAGCAGCCCCTTAGGTCTTTGCTCTTATCACTGTGGGCCATGTGGAACTTCATGATGACATTGGAGATAGTTTTGAAACAGCAGGCTCTGAGTTCTAAGCAAAGACTCCTTCACTTGTGCTAACAAAATCTCCCAGGCCTGATAGCAATACAGGGCCAGATACACATTTGAGCAGTATTGATTCCATCCAGGAAAGGGCAGCAGTGAATTTTTTCAGACAAATCATTTGACTGAAAAATGCAGTTGTGGTTGACCCAAAAATCTATATGTGAATTTGACACAAATTTGCCAAATAGTTTCAGCAAAAAAATAAAAAAAGGGAGGCAAAGGAGGAGGCAGCTTCATTATAATTATTAGTCCAGTGGTTAGAGAACTCACCTGGAATGTGGAAGACACAGGTTCAATTCCCCCCCTGCCTGATGTGGCAAAGGGATTTGGGCATCCCATGATGCGGGAGAGTATCCTAACCAGTAGGCCCAAGGATATTTTGGGGGCAGGGCTCAATCTCTCTGGTTGAAACTGTTCCACTGTGTACAAATAGTCAGTGGAGCAGGCACCTGAATGTGGGTTTCCCACATATAAAAGTGCCTTAACTACCAGAATATAGCATCAGTCAGACTCTTTCCCTTGCCCAGTGACAGTGAATAGCCATTCATAGTGCAAATTATAAAGAACAACCAGACAGGTGTTTTGATCCACTGAAGATCTCTTTTTTTTTTTTGGAGCAATTTTTGAATTAAGTTTAACCCAAAACAACCACAATACTCCCTCCTCCCACCTGACACAATTTTTGAAACAGCCTGCAAACTGAGAAGTCATTCACCCAGCTCCAGTTTGAAAGCAGCAGACTCCACAAAAGGAAAGAATGAAATGCATGACAAGACAATATGCAACATTCCTCAGTCATTCAGCCCAACAAACAGAAAAGAACAGTTACAGAAATCCAGCAATGGTTTTTCCCTGGTTCTAGGTGTATTGCAACCTTATTTAAATTTTCCACAGAGGATTAAAAATCATTAGAAATACCATGTTGTCTTCAGACCTCAAAATGTTTACTTTTCTGTTTCTTTATATTTGACCCAATAGATGGTCCTAATCAACTCAACCTTATTCAGAATCCACAGATTTATAGTCCAAAATTATTATTTTTAAGTAGCACATGGAAGATACTCTTTATTCTATGAAGCCCCTCTTTGATACTGGGCCTCAAGATACTAAGGGATAAAGAATGCCTGGAAAAAAAAAATAAACCCAGATTCACAAAAACATAAGATACAAACTCAGTCCATTAATCAAACTGTGAAAAATGCCTTTTAATCTCATGTGCCTTGAGTTGTAGAAATAATTAGATGAAATGAGAATGCTTTTATTAAAAAGCACATTTTACAGTTCCCAGATCATTAACAGAACGTAAATGAAGACTTGAAATTCACATTTTGATTGGAACCAGGTTGCCAGGTGATCCGCCTTGCCTGAAAGCTGGTGCAGGAGACCATAGGCTATCCATGTGGATGGTCCTGACCTTATACAAATCCCTGGGGATACACCAGGTGTGAGTACAGCCTATGCACACTTCTCTGCAGGGAGCAAACCCTCACAGCCCCCCAGAGGTGGGGTATGGTAGAGAATCTCTCCCAGGGGTGCTAGTGGGCATCCCTCCCACCACCACACACACTTTACTGTGGGAGAGGATGATCTGGCTTTTTGAAGCATTGACAACGTCAAGCTTTCAAAAATCATGAGTCAGATCCCCAAACATGAGACTAGCAATCATGAGATTTTAAAATTGAAGTGGATCAAAAGTAATCACTTAAAGACCACCCCAAATATCAATTTATTTAAATCTTAATTTTAATTTAAATACCAAAAATACAGCTTTTTTAAAAAAAAAAATCTACTAAAAGTTAACTTTGAAATTATGGCAACCTATTTTAAGACACAATCTTACTATAATCTATTAAAACAATGTAAAATAAATTTAAAAATATTAACCGGACTTGTTTGCTACCAAGTTTTAAAGAAAGTCAAGCCACTGAACTGGTGGAAGTCACTGGCTAAGTACCTGGAACTAGATTTTGTCAAGATGCCAAACCTTTTTTTGACAGCAGTAGCCTCTTCCGCAAGTGTAGAGATAAATATTTTCTTCTTTTCAGTTTGTTTAGCTATTTCAGTTCTATTACTGTAATTCATTCAAAGTTAAGAAACCAATTGGGAGTTGAAAAAGCAGGAAAACTCATTTTTCTCTTCCAATCTATGAATAAAAGTTAGGTGTGAGAGGATGAGATCTATTTCCTTTGTTGAATACATCAGTTTTAAATGCAAAAACATGTTTTGATGAACTATTTTCCCCCTTATGTATCCAGCACATTTAAAGAGGTAATTTTATTTAACTAAACTAAATACAAAAAATGTAAATGCTGTTCTTTGGATTTTTATTTCAATTTCCATCCAAATAGTGCTTGGCACAAATCACAAGTAAAAACTTAATTTTGTAAGTTGAAAATCTATCATTCACCATTTTCAAATATAATGAAATATGTAAAAATTAAGAATCTGAATAAAATCAAGTTAAGCTATAATTGCTTAAATAAATGTGTATAGATATAGCGTGCACACCTGTTGAGCAAAAAGCAGCACCAAATTTAGTGTAAAGGCTACATTTTTTTTTTTTTTTTTTTTTTTGGGCAAATCAACATGTTTTAATGGTTACCAACCTGGGAGAATTTACCTCTCTTTAGGGAGGTGACTAAAAAGGACAATAAACAACAAGATTAAATGTGATGATTTAAATCAAGATTTCCCTGTTTGCTGATTTACATCATGATTAAAATCAGTCATTTAAATGGCTTTGATTTAAAAGTCAATCCATCCAGTTTAAAACTAATACAGTTTGGGTTTGTTCTGAGTGTCTTTCAATCCTTCAGGGATCAGGTCGTCAGCCTTTTCTCTGCACGTATGAGGGCTAAAAACTTTTTTTAATCACAGTCAAGATTCTCACATGGTCACACCACTCCAGGGGACTGGGACTTTTAGAAAAAGAGCAAATATTGCAAGACCCATGATAAATTCAGGACACTTGTCAGCCTAGCTAAAGCAGTGTCGCCCAATCCACTCTTTAGCTTTTGGTCACCAGCTGACAGATGCAACCCATGACACTCTGAGAACATGAGTTGCTACAAAGCCATGGTATTTGACATGGTATCACTGAGCTGGCATTCAGCAGGCCTTAACATCTCTCTAAATTCAACCCTAGGAAAGTGCTGTAATACTTGTACCTAAAATATCCATGCATTTATATTGCCTCGGCTTGTCTACACTTACCGGGGGATTGATGCGCAGCGATCGGTGCATCAGCAGTTGATTTAGTGGGTCTAGACCTGCTAAATCAACTGCAGATTGCTCTCCCATCAACCCCTGTACTCCATCAGATAGAGACGAGTAAGGGGAGTCGATGGGAGAGCATCTCCCGTCGGCATTGCCTAGTGTGGACCCCGCAGTAATTGGATCTAAGCTACCCCGACGCAAGTTAAACTATTCATGTAACTCAAAATTGTGTAGCTTAGAAATAGATTGACTTTTCCCTGTAGTGTAGACAAGGTCTGAGTAAGTGATTTACTCCACTTTGCCCCCATATTTTAAAGGGACAGTCAGTACTGTCATGTAATTTAGGCCTGTAAGCTAACCATAAAATATTGTAAAGTCCTCCAAATTCTGAGTATCTGTGTAAAAGTATCTACCACTGACTTGTTAAGTAACATAAAAACCCAATATTCACTACTTAATTTTTATGTGGAACTCACAAAAACCCAATGTTGGATGCATTTCTAAAAGCTCTGCTCTAGGAATTATTTGGGGGAAGTTAAATGGTTTGTGTTATACAGGAGATCAGCCTAGATCATCATAACGGTCCCTTATGGGGGATGGAATTTATGGAACCTTAGTTATTGATGAGAGCCTCAAACAAAACGAAAAACAGAATACAAAGTTAAGGATTGAAAGGCTGCAAAGTCAAGCACTTAAGTTAGGAAGGTGGCCCATGTGACCCTAATTCACCTCCCTTGTGAGTATGTATTATGAGAAAGCTTTTAATTGCTTGTAGAAATTACTACACCACAAAAAGTTTGGTTTAAGTGACTTGCATAACATGACATAGGAACTCTGTGCCAGAGACAGGGATAATACCAAGTCCTCAGGGTAGCAATAGCTAATGACTATCATTATGCATATACACAAAGGGGACAAATTAAGGTTGCATATTCATTTTCTAAAGTGCAAGTGCTTCACTTTGAAACCTTTTAATCCTTAACTTTGTATTTCCCAATTCTTTTTTAATTGTTTAGTGCATTGATAAAAGCAACCTTAACTAATGTTATATGTAGGTTTTGTTTGTGAATTCTCTTTAATAGAACGATATTTTATGATTTATATATAAAACAATGTAGAATAAAGATGTTTTATATGACACCGTTAAACTACAGCAATATAGTTCATTGAATCTTGACACACCTGTATCACATAAACAAGTCAATTGAATTCAATATATACATCTTCCAGTATTGGAGGGGGAAGGGAAAGAGAGAGAGTTTTAATGTAAAGAAAAGTAAGAAGTACTGAAAAGTATTTCACAGTAGTATGGAAAAAAATAGATACATCATTTAAAATAAAGTCATTTAGAAGTTGCAGTAAAACATAACAGAAAACTGAGGAGGGAATCAGCTATCGTTTCCCACTGTTTTTAAAAGGTAAATATTCAGATAGACACAGCCCCCTCCCCCAAAACTGTAAGAAGCAGATAAACAATATCCGTGGAAAGGAGCTGGAATTTTGCTTCTTAGTTTCATGTAACCTTTTTTGAAGAAAGTCACAAACAATTATCTTTTGTAAGGAAGCTGTGTAATTTACCCTAGTACAAACCCAAAGGAGCACAGCAGGAGCATACCCAAACCCATTCTGCTTTCATTACAGCTCCCCCTGGGAGCCTTCTCTCTAATAATACTATGGCAGTCTGAGGGAAATCAGTTATCAAAGGCAGCTGTTGCCATGACAGCCCAGGCAACAGTGACTCCCCCCAGGTCTGCAAATCAACTGAGGGAGGGAGTGATGAGTGGATGCTTATCTGTGATGTCACAATGTTGCTGGTGAGGCGGTAGCAGCAGGGGGCAACAAGTGTGCATGGGGCGAGGTGATCTGGCATTCTGGTTTTCTCGAGTTCCCTAAAGAGCCTAACAACTCACAAACACAAAAAATGCACATTGGAGACCAGTCCAAACACATTAAGAGTAGCTGAAATTTGGTTCAAACCCTCCCGGACATGTTTACAAAAGGAAAAAAAGTCAGGGTGGGGAGTGAGACATTAAGGTGTAGATCCTGTAAAACTGAGTTCTGATGCAACTGCAACTATGATCTCAGTAGTGAGAGCGTACTATAGGAAAAGAGTATAATCCCTAACACCACTCTGCTTCCTTTCTCATCTCTAAAGAGTTTCTGCTTAGAACCTTCCCCAGACACACACAGCTTGGATTCCTACTACAGTTTTTTTCTTTTTTTTTTTAAAAACAGCATACATATCCTCACACATTGTTAGCGCTGTTCTATGGATATCCATGGTACTTGCATTTGAGCAAGGAAGTTAGAAACATGAACGTGTGAACGTAACCTTCAAACATAAGAAAATTATGAATCAGTCTTTGCCAAATCAAATAGGACAAACTCAACAGTGGAAGAGATTTTATTTTAAAAAAAAAGCTTGAAAAGCAGCATAAATATATCATCTTAGTAAATATATTATGCTTTTTGGAAGCTGGAAAATAAAGTCTCCTCCACAGGTAAGTTTGTCCTATTTCCTTTGGAAAGCAGTAATTTTTTCTCTTTTACTTTTAAATATAAATGAATATACACTACCTCCTTACAAAAAGGAGCGATTTGTCAATGGTATGCTACTTAAATTCTAAACTGCTAGGGCAATTGATAAAAATAGAATAACTGCAATACAAAACTATAAACAGTCTGTTGTGTGGATGATGATGAAATTTACCAGACATCCACAGTTTGTGAAGATATCCAGCAATTCTTCTACGTAAATAAACACAAATATCCAATTAAAAAGTCTCTCCATGTCAAATTTTTTTCTTTGTGGATTTTCTGTATCTTGTTATATATATATAAAAATAAAAACTTTTGAGTTTTTGGCAGAACTTCAAATATTTCCTCCACCCCAAAACCAAAATATTTCAATTTGAAAATGCTACTGTGGTGCCTTATGGGAGTTGTAGTTCTGATGAGTCATGCTCCCATTCTTCTCTGTAAACTGGACTCCAGGGTCTGACTACATCTCCCATTATGCATCACACCCCGTTAGTCAAGGAAGGCAATACATCATGAGAGATGTAATCCAGCAGGGGGCCCAGTCCATAGAGAAGAATGGGAACATGGAGCTACTTAACTAGCAAATCCATGAGGCACTGTGGCAGGATTTCCAAATAAAAAATATATATATACATTTCAGTTTAGGGGTATGTGGTTTTTCCGTGAAAAACAATGACATTTTCTACAAAGTAGATGATTCTGTGAAAAAAAGTTTACTGAAACAAAATTCCATCAACAGTTTTAATGGAAAATTAAACCCATCCATATACTGAGCTAAAGCAACCCATAAGAGTCACCTTGGGAGGTTTAATCCTTTCATAAGGTGATGCCACATAAGCTATGTACAGTAGGTTTCACAGTGCAGTGTATAGTTATCAAACTTTGTTCTCCATGTACCATGCCTTTACGTTTCTAAGAATGCCTCCTCTGGGCAGCGACAGCTGACATTTTGTTCTCAGAGCAGCTATAGAGGAGAGACACTGTGCCCTCTTACTGAGCCCCTCCCCTCTGTCCCCCTTGCTATTTAATGATTTCTTGTTAATCTAAAATAAGTCATTCAGACTCAAGGTATATGGTGGCTCTTAAGTATGTAATAACATAGTATCCATCACTGTTGCCTTACAACACCCACACCAGTATTAATAAGATACAATAGTAAAAATAAATTTGGGTTCTCTGGAATACTGAATACATTGACATCCACACCTATGTCAAGTTACAGACCAAGATACTTGGAAGTTAAACCACAAGGGGACAGGGTGTTTAATTTATGAGGAAATTCAGAACAAAGACTCAACATTTTGGCTTTGGGGCCTCAATCTGAGGTGGATACTTGTCCAGTATTTCCTGTGTTTAGAGAGAAGGAAAGTTTGTTTTAATTGTAGATGTGGCTTCCTGACCCAAACCCTCAAACATCAAATTCTTTGCTGGCACCTCTCTCCAGTATTGTCAACCACAAGTGTTTAAAAAACCATGAATGAGTCAGGGACCCCAAAAATCATGAGATTTTGTAAATTATAAATGTTGGGTTCTTTTAAAACACCTTGTTTCTGAGCTTTTCGGGTGCCCTCATTTCACATTTTCAATTTTTTTGCTGAAACCATGAAGGCTAGAGACTTTTTTTTGTGTTTTAAAATAAAAGCTGAGAGTCTGATGCCATCTCTTGATTCCAGCACTTAGGACTTTAAGAAAAATAAAATCCACCAAATAATGCAAGACTTGCAATAAAATTGCAAGAGATGGCAACACTGTATCTGGACTGCTGTTCCCTACTGGCATTGGTATATAGTTTTGGGGCAGAGGGCATTGCCCCCCCCCCAACCCCTCCCCCCAAAAAAACTGGAAGCCTCAGTCAGGTGCAGAATTTGCCCCCACATACACAGCCCCATTGTCCTGACTGGAGCTGCCCCCACCCCCCTGCAAATATAGAAGTCAAACTATGCCTGTTAGATGGCATCAGACCTGCTCAAATGTGATCTTGCCATCTAGTGACTCAGTTATGGAGCACATATAAACCCTACAGTTAATGAGACTACAAAAGAGGATGACTCAAGTGGGAGAAGCCTGGGTTCTGAGAATGGAGGATTGTGGAGTCTTCTCTCTAGATATCATCTATCCCAACATTTGCAGATTCTTCCTTCTGGTTTTACCAAAGTCACCCCCCATGCTTTCCCAAGAACTGGGAGGGCCACTTTGAACATAACTTTGGCGACCTAGTTCTGAAAGGTGATCCTGTTTCTCGGCATAAGGTGAAGCTATTAAATCAGAATATTGAGACAATGAGTGCTCTACAGAACAAAATTTAATAGGGGATAAACCCAAGTTCTAGCCTCACTGCTATACGTATGCAGCTTGGCTAGCAATTATGGGTATATAGAATCATTATGAAGAGCCCAGAATCTCACAGAACACAAAGAAACCAATACTACAGCACATTCAGATTGCTAGAAAGTAAAATCTAGATTATAATTGGATCTAATCAGGTGCATGTTTTAATGTTCTAATTACACAATGGTGACAGCGTGGCAAAATATGAAAAATTGAGAACCACTGACCAAGCAATTTTAAAGGTTGAATAATATTTTCCATTTAAAAAAAAAAAAAAAAAAACTTGAGCTTTTTGCTTCCAAGGAATAATGAAATGGGGATCATGACAGACTAATCCCCTATTACAAATAAATCTAAAGAACATACAAAGGCTCTGTTCCTACAAAAGGCTCAGTGTGCATACACTGAAGTTTTTCCATAACCTGGCTTCAAATTACACTTAGATTACAAGTACAATGTTGATGTATTCTCTGGAAATGGAGTTTGCAGCCTGCCCTCAATATAGACTCCCTGGGGGAAAACTGCCCACATCACTAACGTATCATATGCCATATGACTTTCTATACATCTGGCAGCTTCTACTCAGGAGGGACCAGGACTGGGCAAACAGGAAAGGCTCCTGGCATGTAACTTTTTCTTTTGAGACATAAAATTCCTCTTGGGATTAATTTATTTGTATTTAAATAATGTATTGACCATTATGAAGGAGCAGAGACAAGTGTTATTCCATACAGAGTTAGACATAAATAGAAACACATGTACAGAATACTGCCCACAAGCCAAATTCTGAACACGCAGTCTTTGCTTTGGGCCACAATAAAGTAAGTAGAGATGAGCAAAGGGGTGGGGGTTTGGGTTTTGTCAAAGCCAACCCCGCAAATGACATGTTGAGGAATGGTTCATGTGAGCATTCCCCTGGGGCCTCACTCTTTTCGATAGAAAGGAAGAGGTAGTTCAGCTAAAGAGGTTTGGTTAGATACCCCCTCCCTCCATCTCTTAAAAAAAAAAAAAAAAAAAGACAGTTTGATAGAAGCAAGAAAAATACATACAAGGCATAAGATCAAAACTACCAGATGTGTTGATTTTAAGCACATGCTTAGGTGCTTTGCTTTATAGGATCCTTACGAAGTATCTAAAAGGAGCTTATTGTACGCATCGCCCCTCCTCGCCCCTTGTCTATTACCGTCACTTGAGGGCTGCTTCTGCTTCCAATGGAATCAATGAAAAGACGTCCATTGACTTCAGGGACACTAGACTGGGCATTTGATGTCATGTGAGGCCTTCTCTACTTAAGGTTTACTGAAGCTTTCGGTGAAGCAAAATAAGTTACTTATATAAAGTGCCATATATGGATATACCTGCAACAACACTAGGGCTTTTATTGGCATAAGTGTATCAGGAATTAAACAAAAAACAACATAAGAATGGCCATACTGGGTCAGACCAAAGGTCCATCCAGCCCAGTATCCTGTCTACTGACACTGGCCAATGCCAGGTGCCCCAGAGGGAGAGAACCTAACAGGTAATGATCAAGTGATCTCTCTCCTGCCATCCATCTCCACCCTCTGGCAAATAGAGGCTAGGGACACCATTCCTTACCCATCCTGGCTAATAGCCATTAATGGACTTTACCTCCATGAATTTATCTAGTTCTCTTTTAATCCCTGTTATAGTCCTAGACTTCACAACCCCTCAGGCAAGGAGTTCCACAGGTTGACTGTGCACTGTGTGAAGAAGACCTTCCTTTTATTTATTTTAAACTTGCTGCCCATTAATTTCATTTCATAAACTTACCACCCACCCAAATGAAACACCTATACCCCATGCAGACAATGTTCTGCTGATCAATCTTTTTAAGTGTAGATCAGACCTTAAACTCTAAGCTCTTTAGGGCAGGGACCATGTCTTTACTTGTTTCTGTGAAGTGCCCAGCAAAATTTTGGGTTTTATTTATTATTATTATTATCAAAAATGCTAAATAATCAAGAAACTTCAGTGTTTTAAAAGAAGTTTATGTATTTTATGAGGGAAAAGAGCCATATCACAGCACCAGGCAGCCAGTGGAAAGGGACACCAGAAGAGCAGCACCCAGTGACATATCAGCATTAGCCAGTCATGTCTGCTTCCTGTTGGCTCATTTCCTGGCTGTGTGAACAGACAGAATCAATACAGCGTCTACTTATTTAGTTCACTGTTGCATCTCAGTGCTTTGATTTAAGGAGCACCCGAGGAATAACCGGAGGCATAACACTGACAATGTAAGACTTCACCCTTGGGTTATGCAATGTGAACAGAGATCTCTTTACATCATCAGGATTGACAATGCTGTAGCTTAGCTTTAGTTTATGCCATGTGTGTTTACCTATGGTCTGATGAACCGTGAAGATAAGGATATCTCAGTTAGGGTTACCATATTTCAGCAAGCAAAAAAGAGGACGGGAGGAGCCCCGCCCCTGTCCTGCCCTGGCCCCGCCCTGCCCTAGCCCCGCCTCTGCCTCTCCCACTTCCCCCCCTCAGAATCCCCAACCCTCCCCCAGCTCCTTGTCCCCTGACTGCCCCCTCCTGGGACCCCTGCCCTTAACTGCCCCCCAGGACTCCACCCCCTACCTAAGCCTCCCTGCCTCTTGTCCCCTGACTGCCCCCTCCTAAGACCCCCCCAAATGCCCCCCAGGACCGGATCCCCTACCTGTACCCTGACTGCCCAAAACTTTATCCACACCCCCACCCCCAGAAAGCCCCCCCCGAACTCCCGACCCCCCCCCCATCTCTTGACTGCCCCCTCCAGAACCTCCCTGCCCCTTCTCCGACCCCCTGGCCCCCTTGTTGTTGGCTTTTCTTCGCCTAATGTCTCTGTGAACTTGCTCAGGAACTGCCTGAGCCGTTCGTCCCGACACGCTGGGCAGCAGCGGGGGAGGAGCTCCAGACTGCCGGAGGCGATCTGCGAATGCAGGGAGGGAGGGAGTGATCTCTGCTGCAGGGGAGAGGAGGAGGGGCTCTCTCTGGCTGTCGGAGCCCCATGTAAGTGGCACCATCCGGCCGGCTGCCCTGTTATCCGCGCGCGCTCCGCCTGCGGGGGGGAGGGGAGGGAAGTCCAGACATTTACAAATTCCCCCCGGACACTATTTTTAGCTCAAAAAGCCGGACATGTCCGGGGGAATCCGGACAAATGGTAACCCTAATCTCAGTGCATTCAGCACACTCTAAAGCTAAGCTAAGCTATGGCATGGTGATGATCAGGGAGTTTTATCTTTTGTTTTATCCACTGTCAGTGAAACCACTGACCATAATAACTTCTCCCCACCTTTAAACAATAAATTAAGTTGAACTCAGAATTCTTGACCCTTTAATTCTTAGAGAAGATCAGGATGTGTTGTAAAGCAGACTTAATAAAGTGAGGGACTTCTGCATTAGGTCATTCTCTAGCTCTCTGCAGAAGTACCCATTTTCTCTCTGGTCCCACAGCAGGGAAAGG
Organism: Trachemys scripta elegans; assembly: GCF_013100865.1. Taxonomy (NCBI): domain Eukaryota; kingdom Metazoa; phylum Chordata; order Testudines; family Emydidae; genus Trachemys; species Trachemys scripta. Next base: position 53,548,808 of record NC_048300.1, on the reverse strand, counting down.
AGATTTGGGAGGGAAAGGAGAATTAGCACAAGAGCACTTGATTATTTTAATTCCACATTTCCCCAAGAGTCTGAGAGGACTTTTACTGCCTACCAATTGACAGTGAAGACCAAATAAATTGTATGCACATTATCTTAGGCTTTGTCTGTTAACACAACCTACCAAGCACTAAGATCTATTTTAAACAAGCTAATATTGTTACTACTTATCACTGACATATATATTGCTTACAGTATTTGAGGCACTGGATCTCACAAGAAATCCTTGATTAATGGCCAACATATAACCTTTGATTAATTAGCAGATATCCCAGTATAACATCCTTGAACTTTCAGGTGAATTAGTGTAAGAGCTCCTAGAAATTAATTACTGTATATCAAATCAGATGAGTATGTGAAAGAAAAAGTGTCACTCTAAGAGGGAGCAAGGCATAATCTTTACTCCATGCAGAAGGCTATGATGTAAAAGTAGTTGTGGTTATATCCACCTTCATATTTCTGGTTAATACCCAAAATACTAGAGATGCTTGAATCTCAGTTGATTTGGCAGTTCACTTCAGTTTCAAGAGACTCTTTTCCAGATCAAAGTAGTATGGGTATTAGCCTGTAAATCTTGCAATAGAGTCTGTTTTGCAAGTTTTCCATTATTCTGAATTTTGGCTTAGTCAGCAATCCTATGAGACCAGCAGCCAGTGTATTCATGAACTTGGACTGAATAGAGAAGAGAACCTGAGGATTCTGACTTCCTGTCGCTGGTCTTGTTCTGTAGTCCTAGTTACTAAGCCCCACATTCTACATCTATGCAACCTACCTAGCTCATGGGAGTGTTCTGAGGCTTGGTGAATTTGTAAAGCATTGTGAGATCCTCAGATTAAAAAAAGAGTGAAATATGACTTTCTTGCAATATTTGTGCATTTCCAATTCTAGTCTGGATCAAAATTAGGAAGGGCAGAAACATAAAAAGGACAAACATTTCAAACCTCAAAAGAGCTTACATTAGGTTTAATGTGGATGAACTGATGTGGGAAAGGGAAGGCAAGTAACTTCCACTGTATGGAGATCCACTCTCACACTGAACTGATTTTAATGAAATTCTTTATATCATTTGTTGATCCATTTGATGCAAATATAGGATTTTTGATCAAACCAAGGCCATACTTAAGGATAGAAACCTGAATGAAAATCCAAGGAATCAGTATATAGGAAGCTTATTTCTTGAGGATTATGGGAAGTAGAGAGAAAATTCTCATTTCTAATTTTAGATTCATAACATGCCTGGGGCACCAGATTCTGTCATGTTCAAAGAATGCTGTTTAGCCAAAGTCTGAGCTTGGTTCAAGGAGCTCAGTGTATCCATTCATTGACTAGATGTTGGTCTAGTCAAACCTCAACATATTTTGTGGCAAATGCACAGTTATTTGACCTCGTGAAGAATGTTAATTGCTTCCCCTCATAGTGCCTTGATACCCTATTCATTTCCTTCTATCACTGTCTTTTGCTATGCTGCATGGAAAAACTACACTCTCTATTTAGTAATCCACCATCCTCGCCTCTTTAAATGCTTCTTAAATCCCCACTTCTTCCATGTCACTTTTAATTTAGATTATAGGCTCTTCAGAGCAGGAATCTAACATACGTTTTTCAAAAGTGCAGTCTTTATTTGTTCCCTTAGGAACCTAGTAGACATTCGTACAGCATCCAAACAAATAGAAATAAAGGAAACCTAGTCCCTTATGGAAAGCACCAGTTCCTCACAAAGCTTCTGTGGGTCTAGAATAGTAAACTCCCTAAAGAAATGCCTTTTAAGCCTAATTTTCAAATAATGAAACCTGCATACAAAAATGTACACTGCCACTTGCACATTTACATTTGCTACCACAATTATGTACGCACACAAATGTCTAGCAAGGTCCCTAATTTATATATTTTCAGGTACAAATGTAGGTGTAAACCTGCAGACACATTTTTACATGAAGACCTGAAGTCTAAGTGTTTCCTTAAACATAAGAATAATGCCAAACATAAAAAGGTCTGGAAAGATATTTGTGGGACAAAGTTACTAGTGCAAACACCCAAAACTGAGAAATTAAAGCATTTTTCTTGGGTGACATTTCCTAACCCATTCTGAGTTACAAGTTACTTGGGCATGGTATGGAAGAGTGTGCGGGTCAATGAGTACCAGTTTTCCTGTTGAGAAGCAACTGGAAGTAACCAGGGGTGCTGGAACAGTTTTTATAGTGGGGGTGCTGAGAGCCATTGAACCAAACTGCAAACCCTGTATATGATGGAAACCACTTCAAGCCAGGGGGTACTGCAGCACCCCCAGTTCCAGCACCTATGGAAGTAACTAATAAAATATAACTCATTGTCTTGAAACAAGAGCTTAATAAAGCATGATGGATAATAGTCTTCTAAATGCTAAGTAGGGGAGTTTATGAACAGAGGGGACTGCACTGCACCCTTAAATGTGGAGTTTAGCGTAAATCTATAATAGGCCCAAAATATAATAAAAAAATAAAACTGAACGATTACCTGAAAATAAAACAATGAGCAAGTTTTAAAAATTAAGGAAGTGGCATGGTATTTCTCCCTCTCCCCCCCCCCCCCCCACACCACTTGAAATTTCCTATGGAAAATGCTAATGAACAAAATTTATCTCGTTTTTGTGGAATTTTCCATTGTGAAAATAAAATTCATTTTCTGACCAACTCTATATAAAGCTGATAATGAAGATCATGTACTGTATTGAATGTATATTGTAGTGGATACTACTACTACTACTGTGGTATAGTTCCTTTCCTCAGAACATGCTTTACAAATATTAATCACAAGACCTTATTGACATTGTCATAAATATAGAGGAAAGAGTAGCATAAAATCCCTCCATGGCAGCTGTACTGAATTGCCTTACTTGTAAGAGGTTAAACAGTTCAATAACCTAGTTGGCACCTGACCAGAAGGACCAATGAGGAAAGAAAATACTTTCAAATGGGAGTGCGGGGTGAGGGGGGGTACGGAGGAAGAGAGAGAAGCCTCTGTTTGTTCTCTGTCTGTTCCCTCTCTGGATGGAGAGAGAAGCCAGGCAGGTACAACATCTGAAAAATTTACCTGGAATAATCCATCTAAAAATCTCAGAAATTGTAAGTAAGGCAAGGAAATGCGTTAGGTTATCTTGTTTTAGCTTGTGAATTTTCCTATGCTACAGAGGTAATTTTATTCCTGTTTTGTAAGCTGAGCCTAGAGGGGAGTCCTCTGTGTTTTAAAATCTTATTACCCTTTAAAGTTACCTTCCATCCTGATTTTGCAGGTGTGATTCTTTTACTCTCTCTTTAAATAAAGTTCTTCTTTTAAGAACCAGATTGATTTTCAGTGACCTGAAGACAAAGGGTCTGGTCAGTGCTCACATCACTAACCAATTGGTTGATATATTATTCTCAAGCCTCCCCAGGAAAGGGGGTGAAGGGGTTTAGGGGGATAGGGATTCCAAGTTACCCTTTCCTGAATTTTTGCGTAAAGCACTTGGCGGTGGCAGCAATACCATCCAAGGACAAGGAAAGGAATTTGTGCCTCGGGGAAGTTTTTAACCTAAGCTGGTAGAATATAAGCTTAGGGGGTCTTTCATGCAGGTACCCACATCTGTACCCCAAAGTTCAGAGTGGAGGAAGGGAACTGACAGACATAGTTATTGTATTGTGTCTATTTCATAAATGAGGCACAGAGACATTAAATGGCTTACTCAAGGTCACACAGTGAGGCAGAGGGTCATGATCCCCAATCCCCTGTTCTATACAGACAATACAGCCCCTGAATGACCTCATCAGGTGTTTATTCAGTTCTTACACCCCAGGCAAAAATTCTCCCACACAATCAAAGACTTCAGGATGTGGCTCAAGAATACCACTATCAGGCAGGGAGACATACCACATGATCCAATAGGTCTGGTTCATCTCTAATTTCTATGGTTCCCAAGCCAGATGCTTGATAAAAAGCATTCTGGGTGTATCACTTAACAAGATGGCAGCTTGATTCTATGCCTGAGAACATATACAAGCATATACCAAATCAGGAGTCACTTACAATGGCCCGATCCGACAAAAAAGGGACAGAGTCAATGGGGCTCCATTCAGGCATAGAGGTCTGCCTGTGCACATCCCTTTCCAGGATTGGGGCTTATGATTGGCAGCAAAGTAACAATTTAAATCAAAGTGATATAAATCACTATTTTAACCATGATTTAAAATCAACAAGCAACCTTAAATTACTGATTTTAATCATGTTCTGTGTTTGTAGGTTTTACCTATTTGCCAATCACTAAGAATGTCTGTCTTTAGGAAATTATAAAACATGTTGTTTTGCCTTTACTCTATATTTGGTGGTGGGTTTTTTTGGGGGGTGGAGGGTTATCAGGAGGATACACAATAACTATACATGTTTATATAGCTTACATTTATTGAGATTCTTAATTTTGATGTTATGTTAGAAAATGGTAAATTATGCCTCATTTATTAGATCAAGTTTAACAAAACACAACAAAAATTATTTGGATGGAAAAAAATCAAATTCATTTAAAAATGCACAAACAATGTTTGGAGTTTTTTATTAAATAAAATATCTTAAAATGTGCTGGATACATAAGAAGTTTATCAAAATATATTTTACATTTAAAACTAAATTGATATATTAAATAAAGAAGTTTTGGTAATGATTTGATCCGATTGTTTCTGGTCACCATGTCCTTCATAATTTTTGGAACTAGTAGATCTTATCCTCTCATACCTAGTTTTTGGCACATATTAGACAAGGAAAACAAGCTTTCCTGCTTTTTCCAACTCCCAGATTGTTTCTTAATTTTGCATGAACCAGTCACTGAACTGAATTAATTAAATAAGCAGAAGAAGCTACTGCTTTCAAAAGCTGGTTTAGAATTTCAGCAAACTCTAGTTACAGGTGTTTAGCCAGAGACTTCCACCAGTTCAGTAGTATGACTTTCTTTAAAACTTTGCTGCAAAGATGTACTGCTTAATTTAATTTAAATTTTAATAGCTGATAGTAAGTTTATGCTTAAAAATAGGTTGTCAATTTCAAATTTAGTTTTAAAGTAGGAAACCTGTACTTCATTTATTTAAATAAGAATCCAGTTAAACAAACAAAACAAAAAACCACACACACACACAGATTTTTTATCACCCTGATTGGCAGGGTTTACCCTTCAGCCCTGAAAGAGAAAGGAATAAATGGACAGACATGCTGAGAGATGTACTCCTAGGACCTAGATTGACAATGGAATGCTGCCATAGAGGCTGGGCCAGCCTTTTTGGCAAGCGAGGAAGTTTAAGCAGAAAATGTCCTGCTTTTCAGAAATGCTATTGGTTCTTGTACAAGAGGGAAACTTCTACAGATTGAGAAAACAGCCATCACAGATGTGTAGAACAGATAGAAAAGAAACCTAAAGACAGGCTGAAAGAATCAGGACAGAAATTTTAACTTTCTTTTACAGAAGCTCAGTAAATGTTAAGTTATGCTGTTCCTGTACCCCCCACTCTCGAGAGACTTGAGTCTATTTTAGGACATGTTTAAGCATTTTAAAGTACAAAGAGAAGGAGAGCAGAAGAACAGAGTGGAATAGTCCTTTGTACACTGCAACATTTTCACAAAAATATACATGCCACAATAGCATATTTTAATGGTAATTTTTTGTAACACCACTATGTCCATATGCATATCAACTCACATCCCTTGAGACTTTCTGTATTTCTGTTGCCAATTCACAAATTATTCAGCTGATTAATAAATTATATCCTTTATAAAGTATAAATTATACTTTGAGGCCTGAATAGCTCTTGGAGTCATTAATTATTAAAAAGTACGCAAGAACAGAGGAAACTGGGTTAGTTGACTAGCATTTAAATATGTTAAAGAATCAGGCCCTAAGCTAATATCTTACATGGACATCAACTTCTAGATGTTTGGGTTATAGAGCAAACACCTTTCATATTCCAAATTGGTTGAACCATTCCTGTCCAAAAATCACTTTCCAGGTATGCTTCAGCCCAGAGGCTCAACTTTCTGAAACAAAACAGTTGGAATGAAAAATATTTTGCAACCTTAATAACAGAAGTGGCAACAGATACAATTGCCTAGTCTTTTGAGATCTTCAGAGAAAAACAATACACACACACACACACACCACTATACACACACAGAGATATCCAGCAGTAATCAGTTCTTCCAGTGAAATGCATCCACCTCTGACTTGTGTGTGCCCAGATAAAGAACTGCTGCATTCCATTAGCACAACACAGTTTATGGAAGGAATTGAAAAATACCATTTCATATTGAAATCCAACCCATTTTCCAAAGCAAGGGTATTTGTAGACTTGATTCTCAATAACTTTAGTGAACTGAATATGCCCTTGACTAAAATGTTTTCTCATTTCCCTTTAATCTCAACCTTCTAAAAGTCAGGCATGTTCCACTGATTGATTAAATTGATGCTGTTTAACTTGTTGGCTTTGTCTCCATCACACTTCTCCATAAATACATACAAATCACTAGCATGCAATGATTTAGCGATCACTGAATGATGAAGAAATCTGACACATGGTTTATAGATCAGTGGTATAGCTCTGGAAACAACTGCTTGTTCAATAAATCAATGGCTTGATTTAGAATCAGTGACAACCCTTCAGAAATCCCAATTGTGGCTCTGCAAACACTGCCACACACCTCTTAGCATTCACTGAGTTGGCTTCAGCTCTTTGTTATTACTGTAATTGACAGTGCTCATTAATCCTTCCATCAGTGTCTTATAGCACTCATCCTGTCTTGGAAAAGACTGCAGAGAATTATCCAACTGCTCTAGAATCAGTCTCTCCAAAAGAAAAAAAAGGAAGCACTTTATCATGAATGACTTACTGTTACAAAGCAGGCATGGAGCTTAAGTACAGTATTTGATGGAAGATCCATCATCCTTTGAATACTTTTAGAAATATAAACATTAAATCCTATCTGAATGTCATGTATTTCTAAGGTGTCTGCCACAACAGTCTCCAGGTACTGAAAAAGGCAAGTTAACATTGCACTGCAATGTTAATACAACAGATTTCTTAGCACATTCTGTTCCTCAATTCTCCCATCTTTGCTGGCTGGTTGTGGGGAGGTGTACACCTGCTTGGGCATGCATACATGTTTGCAAGCACAGGCTCTTTCGTCGCACACTTGCATTTACTTGTCTGCAGTTACTATAGGAAGTCTTTCACCTTTTTGCCAATTTTGCAGAATGCTCTGAAAATCGTCAAAGCTTGACCTGCTTACAGAATCTTGTTCTCTTAACAAGTCTATCAATCGTGTGCAAACAGATTGTCCAAAGACTCATAATGTGGACAAATTAGGGTAGGTTTTCACAAGGATGGCAAAGGCATGTCCCTGATGCAAGGGCCACCCTGCTGCCAAATTTCAACTTCCTGCTCCATAGCACATAGGAGCTTGAACTTCTCAATGAAATGGCAGTCAGAGTTAAATATACATGTATATATTGGCAAGACTATATTTTGTTTCTAAATCTCATTCTTGGAAGTGTCAATCATTTTAGCTGAAACTTTCCAGAATGCAGCCTTAGGCAGACACCCAGCATGGGAAATTTCAGCCCAAACTGTTAAAGTTTAGCACCGTATAAGAAACGAAAAACAGCGTCTTATGATGAGAAGTGTTGGGCAACCTCAGCTGTAGGCAATGCTGCCCTTACCTCCTATAAATATATAGATTAAAGCACTAGACCGGCCTAGCCCATATACTGCATTTAAATGAACAAAGTTGGTTCTCACTGGGCAAGTTTTGCAACTTGTGCTATGCTAATGCTTGAGGTTTGGTATGTCACATACTTTATATTCAAGACATACTGCACTAAACTAATGGCTCAATTCTTTCATTTTATGGATCACTATGCAAAAAGAATAAGATTCTCTCATGGAACTCTACCCACCCACCATTCAAAAGTGGTTCTTGGTGGTCCATAGAGAGAAGTGCTCAAGCTAGGGTGACCAGACAGCAAGTATGAAAAATTGGAACAGGGGATGGGAGGTTATAAGAGCTTATATAAGAAAAAGACCCCAAAATCAGGACTGTCCCGATTTTTATAGGGACATCTGGTCACCCTAGCTCAAGCACAATTGGAGATCTTCAAACTTAAGTCCAGGAACCACTGCACTGGTTTACTCACGAAGCTCTGTATGAAAGAAACTCTTTCACGTCAGGGTTTTACATGATCACACAATTGCTTGTCTTTAAATCAAGACTTCCATTTTATCTCTCTCTGTCAAATATTCCTTGAAATTTCATGAGCCCTGTATTTCAGGATACTGCAGCATGAAAGAAGCAAGGGGGAAAAAAAACATATTACTGCAGTTTAATACCATAGCAAACTGCTCAGCCAACTGTAAATATTCTGAATTCAAGTGCCCCTATGCAAGAAAGGGTAGGAGACAATTAAATAAAAATCAATGGTCATGCTTTATAGTGCTTGACGTTTTACTTTTTCCAGGGCTTTGATTATAAAATGCAGCACATCTGCTCAGTCAGTGCATCTTGTGCTTTATAGTATTTTTTCCACTTTGCTGCCCCCCACCTTTCTTCCATAGTTCTAGGACATTCTGGGGCAAAACTGCATGGAAGCCTGACAGCTGGTGTTGTAGTCGCAGCATGACAATCTTTTGTTGGAAAGTGACACTGTATGGGCTCTTCTCTTTAAAGGATAAGCGAACAGGAAATGGAATACAGAGCATAAGCTTGAATTTAACAGAGGTCAGTAGCACCTACAGGCAATTGATCTCTGGTGGCTGTTCAGTGGGCTGTGTAATATTTAATAGTGGGTTCAGCCAAATGCTTTACAGACAAGCATTTACACCACAACACTAGCACTGCAACTCAGAGGACAAAAAGTGCATGAGTGAAGGAGACTGAATTTCCTCCTTACTCCCAAAGGATAGTCCCTCCACAGCAAAAGTGACACACAACAGTCAGGGAGCGTGTATTGCCAGTGCCTGAGCTGTAGCTCCCAACTTCAATTGGAAATACTTCACAAATAAAAGCAGTGATTTTAGCTCCTATCACGAGTTCACAAAGTAGGATCATATTACCTGCGTATCAGGAAATTTTGACAGCTGCTGGGAATATTTTCATGCATCATACAATTTTCAGGACTTTTGACACAGAATCATTCAACTAAAATTCATTTGGTACTCTCCTCTTTAAGAAGCTTCAGGCAAGCAGCAGGCACATGATGATAGAAAAAAAATTACCTAAACAATAAGTGATTTAGGTGCCTTGGCACCACTGAAAAATCAATGGGACATAGGAGCCTACCACCTGTTTCCAAAAGCCCCTGAGTCACTTTGGAGCTTTTGAAAATTATACCCTATGTGACACAGGTGACCAATCACACATCAAGAGTAGCAAATAGCTAATGCACACCGTTCCCAAACAATCCATAGCTGAAGAGTTGAACAAATTTCAGCCTTACATTAATGAATTAAAGCTTCTATCAGCAACAAATGGCAATGATGTGGTGTGATGGGCTGCTTCGCTCACCGCAGGCTGGCACCTCCTCCTACCTGTTCTGGGGAATAGCTCACCAGATGGACACCCCTTCCAGTGGTTGCACGCTGTCTCTTTCTCATTCCATAAGCTGCTGCTGCCCTCCAGCAAGGTCACTACACATATTTTCCCTTTCTGGGGTACCAAAGGGTTCCTTCAGTGGTCCCAAACAGTCTTCCCATTCACCACCATATACTGCCACTCCCTCAAGTGGCTGACAGGGGAACCCAGGTCCACCCTCTACTCTGGATTCCGACTCAGGGACCCTCTAGCCAACAGTTTCCTTTTATACCTTACTGCCTTTCCCACTATTTGGCATCAGGCATTTCCCTGCTCTCTGGGGTTTACCAACCCCCTAACTCTCCCTGAGTAACTGTAAGCTACCTGTACCTGCAGCCTCCAAATTCTCCTCCCTTCTCCCAGAGAGTGACCGCAGACTTTTCTAGAAGCCCCCTCAACTGCCAATTTCCTGTCCACCCAGCTCATTCCTCCTCGGCTGGGCACCCTCCCTCAGTCAGGGGATTGCTTAGCCACCTGATTCTGCTCAGCTGTGGCTTGTTGGGTTAATTAGCCCCCTTCTCAATCTGCTTTAACCCTTTCAGAGCAAGTGTGGGGTGAAGACCCATCACATCTGGAAGTGTGTTACAGAGTGACCCCTGTTTTAAACAATTGAATACTTGGCTAACACAATACTTCAGACAAACCCACAACAATAGCCTGGAGGCACATAAAGCAATGATGCGTGAAATAATAATCTTGTACTCCTCTCATAAAAAAAGAAATTACCCAAATGAGGGCCAAGTTCACAAACACCATTCACACAGAAATAGGGGCTAAATTCACAATGAATAATTCAACCAACTCTAATCAAATGGCTTCTACTAGCATGACAGCCCAGCACCTTGCAGAAGCCCCCTCATTTACATAACTTTTCATCTAGAGCTAATGTAGGGACAAAGAATAATGACAATATATATTCATCAATGTAAAATGAGTTTTAGTTCACATAAAAGATCCTAGATTGACAGCACTGATTCAGTATCCTGAACAGTTACTTTTTATCCTAAGTCATGTTCCTCTCATTCTCAAAGAGATTACAACAATTTTTGATTTAAAACACAATATGTTAATATTTCCCACTGATCAGGTGATTCTTTGACTTGCAGTTTTTACTGAATGGAATATCAAAAAACAAGATAGTTTGCATAAATCTGCTGCAATTATGCCTTTTTAATTATGTATACAACCATCACTGTTTTGAAAGATGCCATCGCATTCCAAATGCAAGAGCTCTGGGTACCTGTCACTTAAGTGTCAGACCTATAACATTCTCATCAGTCCAGCTGTGAGGCAGGAGAGGCGGCAACCTTACCAGACACAATATGCAGGATCCTTGCATTTTTCAAACTGCCATTTATCTACCTTCATGCTCTCCCTCCCCATCATGTCAATCCTTTTTTTGCACTATATTCAAAAATCACAAGTTAATTAACAATTCACTATGGCACTCCATAAACATCCCTCATTCACTACAATGCTGAATAACTTAATCTGTAAGGACTTGTCTACATGCAGAGTTGCACCAATTTAAACTTAGGGTGTGATTTTAAACCAATTTACTTAAACTGGTGCAAAAACCTATGTGGTATGCTTATTTTGGTTTAAGCCAGGTTTATTTCAATTTGTCTTAAATTGATTTGAAAAAGGTTTAAGCTAAACCCAAGTAAGACACTCACACTGAAACAGTGTCCACACAGTGGTTTGCGCTCTTTCAACTGGTGTAGAAAAGAGATGAGTGTTTTGGGGGCAAGAGCTTGTTATTAGGATGACCAGAAGTCCAACTTTTCAAAAAGGTGATTTACAGAGTACCCCTCTAGGAGTAGGGTGACCAAACATCTTGCTGAATTTTCCCTATAGCAGTTCAGGCACGCTGTCTTTACCCATTACAAACTGGGCAGAAAATCTTCCCTGTCACAAACGTGCTTAAGGCGGGTATACCCGAAGAGACTGTTTTTAATTCTCCCCCCATCCTCCCCTGTAAAAATATACATCTTAATATCCATAAAATCAAGTCCTCAAGACGTCTCTCTTCAGATTCCTCCAGTGCCTGGAAAGAGTACTGTTCTAGTTTTAATAGTGTGCTTAATAAATAAATACATATCTCTTCTAGAATGCTTTCTAGCCACGGATCTCAAAAGCTTTACAAAGGAGGATGGTATCATTATCCCCATTTTACAGCTGGAGAAACAAAGCAAAAAGGGAAAGTAATTTACCCAAGATCATACAGGATGCCAGTGGCAGAGCTGGGAAGGAGGTTTCCCAATGTAGTGGTCTCCTGACTCCCAGTCCAGTGCTGCCTTCACAGGACCAAACTGTCTCCCAGTAGACAGAGATTAGAAACCCGACCAGGATAGTGGAGGTCACCTCCTTTTTAGCTGTTCTAAAGAGCCCATTCCAGGTACTACATGCTGAGATGAGGCTCGTAGCATTCACAAAGTGCTATGTAATGCAGACTTGCAGCCAGGTTCTTAGAGGGCTTAGCACCATTGAATTCAATGGTGCTATGCAGGTGTGGGGGTGGGAGGGCTGTGCGCTCTTGCTACAGTTCTTGGCTTTGTTTAAGCAATTTTGAAATACTACCAGCCAAAAAATTTTTGTCTTCCGATTTTTGACTCCAAGTACTTTCACTGCTTGTGGAATTGGGAATGCTTTTGGGAATGCATGTCAACCATACCCTCCCCACAATCCCTACAACTATCCTCAATGATTTACATCATCCGTATTTAGCCCTGCTGATCTCATTCCTATGTTATGGGATCCTTCAATCCCACCCTAGATTTTTCATTCTTCTGAGCCTGCAGTGAGTCTCGGGTGTTTGTCTATGGACTCTTTAGGAGTGAACTATGAGTAGTTGGCATTGCTGACTCCTATCTAGTACTCCTCTGTGAAGGGAAGAGCCAGATTGGAGCACAGCAGTGCAGGTTGCAGTTGTATCAGGGCCACCTGCCAGAGAGCAGAAACCTATTCTCTTGATACACATACTCAGATGCCAGAAAGTAAAGTAAGCAGCCAGCAGGTGGTTGCTAGACAGGGAAGTAGGTAAACGTAGGAAGATCATGCAAACTATGTATGCTAGGACAATGTATTAACAGCACACAATCATTAATTTAAAGCATCCCCTAAAACACTTTGGGATCAGAAAGTCTAGTAATGCAATGAGACCATTTGTATGGCCTGTTCTCCACCCCTACCGCTGATTTAGTGACATTCATAATCCCATATTGTTTCCCACCTCAGCCATTGGAATAGGCTGTCATGATGCAGTGAATGACTTCAGTATATACCCTCTTTTGGAAATATATCCTTCTGTATAGGAACTCATCAATGCCACCCTTGTAAGGGTTGGTAACGTTCTTTGGCTTCAGACAGACAACAGTGTTTTTCCCACACTCTGCTGAACACAGCTGATTTAGCATTGCACAGTGCCTTTCAGGGCCTCATAGAATTCTGCTTCTTACTTAAGTCTGCTGTGCCAGTTTGTTACTTACACACTGTTCAATCTGCTGACCTCGTCCTGGTTTGGTTCAGGCTCTCAGGAAAGCTAAACATGAATATTTCTCTTATGTATAAAATTAATTCAGTTAGTCCCAGTTATGCTGCTGACTCGCAGCTCTCACACACTACTCACAGATGCCTTTTTAGTATTCTGGGATTTATCAGTGTGCTCTGCAAATGTTCACTCGATATCCATTGGCAGCAATCCATTATTGGCCAGTAGGGGGTGAGCTTGCCAAGAAGATTTAACAGGTCTGTTCCATCTCTAGTTTGAATGATCCTGTCAGAGATGGGCATGGACTTCAAAGTTAGGACATGAATCTGAACTTTCCTGAAGTTCCGGGAGTTCAGCATATTATGGAAATAAGAGCTAGTCTTGACATTTGGTTCCAAATTCAAACTTTGAGGGATGCAGGGTATTTCATTTGGGACCAGCTCTAGATCCTATGGGCTTGATTCAAATTTCACATTGGGTTAACGCCACTGACTTTGGTGCAGATGACACCCATTCCCATTTTTATGGAACTGTGCATTGCCCTGGAAACTAGGCTCGAATTATATGAACAGCATCCCAAAATCTCTCTTGTGCTAATTCAACACCCTCACGTTCCCCAAAAGAGTAATGTGGACACACAGCATTGTGATGATACATTTTCAAGATGCAATGGGCCCAACTTCTCATCTAACACCAGTGTAAGTCTGGAGTAACTCCTTTGAAACTGACAGTGAACCTCAAGTGTACATGAGGTCAGAATCAGACCCATAGGATCTGGGGGGAGGGAAGGGGAAAGCCCAATTGAGTTACTCCAGATTCACACCAATATAAGTGTGAAATGAGAGTCGGACCCAATGATTATCTCAGAAGATGATGTTAAAAAGACACCAGTTCTACCTTGACTGGCTGAATATTAATCTCATATTAGCTGCAAAACTGTATCTGGCACATTGCACTTACTTTATGGGGCCAATTTTCAAAGTATTTTGAGCTCCTATTAAAGTCAAATGGAAATGGCAAGGCTAAAAGCCTGCATAATATTTTGAACATTTGGACACTACAAATTTAACTATTTCCCTCATTGCCCTTCTGAGTCCTCTTCTCTGTCAACCCCCTATTTTAAGTTCAAATATAATTGGAAATTGTGTTTCGTTTGTTCCTGGAATTTGAAAATCTTAAATATGTAGGTTTGTAAAGCTTATCCCCTCTTTGTTTTTACATCAGAACTGAAATTGTAGCCGTATCACATGCTCAGATATCACAGCAATGGGCACAGTATATGATCCTAAAGAGAATCTTTTCTTTGGTTACATGCCAAGTAAGATTTAATTTACTTTTGAATTTCCCCCACTCTGGGATGATTATGTGCAAGGTGCCACATACACATTTTGTATCATATTCTATAGTAAAATCTTAGAAGAAGAGTTTGATAGTACACCCATCCAGAATAAATTCATTTACATCACCCATTAAGTTGTTAGAACCATACAGGCACCATACAGAACCACCATTGGTGTGGTATCCACGATAACATGCCATTTTGGGGTATAAAAACCAGTTTGAGGTTATGGAAAAGCAATATACAGCTCTATAAAATGTCTCATTCCAGCAGTTATTTTGGAGACAAAATATAGCCAATTAGGGTTCTGTTGGTTATGAAACCATCCAAAAATCAGTTCACCCACAGAGATAAGATTTATTAAATAGTCAAGACATATTTCTCTGGTCCTTTTGGTATCTCATAATAACACTGACACATGGAAGACTCAGATGGCTGGTTCCTTAGCCCATAACACCACTAATACTTCAAAGTTTGTCAAAGTGACAATCCAAAGCCATTTGCTCCTACTTATGACAGGAAGGAAGTAGTCTTTTTTTTTATTTTTTTTTTTTAAACACAAAACTCTTTTTAAATGATGGATGAAAGACTGAAAAACTGCTCATTGCTTTCCAGGTATCTCTCTATGCATGAAAGGACTCTGAAAGTTGCTCAGTGTTAATTTAAGTGTTGAGAGACACTTTAGAATTCAATAACAGTTTCATTCAAATAGATCTACTAAAGTAATGCAGGATTTGGGATGTTACTCCAGTAATGATGGGTGTTGCTATGAAAATTAAATGTATCCATGAGATCATCTGAGGAGGTGGGGTTTGATTACACATCAGTGTGAGGCTAGGTCTCAAGGCAGAACCAGGAGACAGGTTGCTCGGCATTGAAAGACTGTAAACTCTTTTCCTGACATCAACACAAAATGGTGAACAGCTTGTAAGGTTCATTTGTCTCTTAAGATCTGACATGCAAACTTACATAAAAGGCCATTGACACAAGTGGGGGAGGGATAGCTCAGTGGTTTGAGCATTGGCCTGCTAAACCCAGGGTTGTGAGTTAAATCCTTGAGGGGGCCATTTAGGGATCTGGAGCAAAAATCTGTCTGGGGATTGGTCCTGCTTTGAGCAGGGGATGGGACTAGATGACCTCCTGAGGTCCCTTCCAACCCTGAGATTCTAGGATTCTAAGATTATTGCCACATCTGAAGTGGAAAATAGGATCCTGCAGGTTTTAAATCCAATTTAAAATTACAAACTGTAAAGACCTAGTTTGACTCTAGAGATTAGAAACAACTCCTTCCCCTGAAATTTGGAGGCAGAGGGGGGTAGATTTTTAGCTTCCTAGTGGGGGCCATCTCTGTATAACACACATCATGGCACAGATCCTTGGATACATCCAAGGAGCACACAGCACAGATCAGAAGGGCAAGTACCAATGTGGTCTTCGCACTCCACCATCCTGAGTAGGCAGTGCACCAGTCCAGATCCCTGGCATAACAGAGGCTATGTCTGCTCTGTGCACCTTACAGCGGCACAGCTGTGCCACTACAGCAATGCCGCTGTAAGGTATGCAGGACAGTGACTCTTTTAGGCTGGAGAGAGCTTTCCGGTCGACAAAATAAAACCACCCCCAACAAGGGGCGGTAGCCTTGTCGGCAGGAGTGTCTCTCACCGACAAAGCACTGTCCACACCGGCGCTTTTCATCGGTAAAACTGTTGTCGGTCAGGGGTGTGGTTTTTTCACATCCCTGACTGACAAAAGTTTTAATGACGAAAATCCAGCATAGATATAGCCTTAGAGCAGAAGGTCTATGCCAGACCTGGAGAGCCATTCACATTAGCTATCCCAATGTTACTAAGCTGAGTCTCAACAAAGCTCCCTCCCCAACAGACAAGGTTTAATTCTAACGCCCCCCACACACACACACACACACCAATTTAGGATTACCCTAAAGAAACAGACTAACAAAGGATACTTCAACCAAACTGCTGCCTAGCCTCCTTCATCTCACTCTCTCTGACACACACACACACACACACACACACACACACACACACCCCAGAAGCAGATACAAAAGACTTACTTTACAAATATCAGTATGCCTTAGGAGGCCCTCTTTTCTTATTTTCCTGCAATATATATTTTTCAAAAACTCACTCCGTAATTTTTCTGGCATCAAAGAAGATTACAGAATTATTTCCCCCTCCTTCCCAAGAGAAACAATATTTTTAACCAGTCAATTCAAGCTGGCTAGAAGCAGGTCCAACTGATGTTAGCTGGAAGAAGACTTTCTGGAAAATGTACCCAGGAAATGCAACCTCAGGGTGGCTGAGTTTGTTTGTAAGGAGTAGAGTAGAAAATAGAATGGGTTAGGTCCATCGTTGTTCTCTTTTCTACAGACGTTACATTTCTCAGCTTTCTAAATAAATACTTTTCTAAAGGGATATCATACTTGTTAATGGCTGGGCTGCCACTATGTATTCCTGGGATGTCTGAGAAGGATGCAACTGCAACACGTCCCATGAACAGCCTATCCATCTCTCTCATACTAATTATCTCACTTACCTTGCGTTCCCCTGGTCTTTCTGTTGGATCCACCTGTTGGCTCATTCTATACTTATATTGTAAGTTCTGTGGCACGGGAATCATGTTCAGGGTATACTTATGTAAAGTGCCTAGTACCATGCAGCCCCAATCCTTAACCAGAGTCTCTAGATGCTACCGCAATACAAATATTAAACAATTTCACTGGGCTGTTAATGGAGGATGACAGCAAAGAAGTGTTAAAGGGTTTACATGCTGGCCCTGTGAGTGTTAAACTAGTCTTGTTTAGCAACCAAACACCTGAGCTCTTCTTTAAAGTACTTTGAGAACTCATGTGTGACTCAGGGCTCAAGGATCTTGTCAAAAGACTTTGGAGACTATCCTAATGAGTCCCTTGCTTTGAACATTGCTTTATTCTGCTGACCCACATGGTGAGCAGCCAGGTGTATGGGAACACAATAAATCTGAGCATGACATTCCAAGCTACAGAGATTTCCAAATTGCTGGTCTATACAAAAAAAAAAAAAAAAAGGAGGAGGGTATTAAGAATGCGTAGACCATGAAGGGAAATAGAGCACAACTTTGTCTGCCCCAGAAGAGCAGCCCAAAGAATTTATTGGAAGTGGAAAGGCAATGTTCATTACTGTCTTCAGTGGAGCTGGAAATTGGGTTGTGGCCTCTTTAAATTAAATGCCACAACTATAGGCAGCAGTGATTTTGTAAGATCACACGTTACATTTGTTCCAGTTTGAGAGGGGATGGGTCAGGCTCCATGGATACCTCAGAATTTCATACCTGTCATTACGCAGCAAACCATGGCCATTTGGAACATCACATGATAGCAGGACTGAACTCAACAGCATCTGCTTCAAGAAAACAGCCCCCCCAATAACTATTCTAAAAGGAGAAACTCTTAGTGGGATGGGACCTATGACACACAGCTGATTGTCACGTAGAGAGCAGCATTCACATCCATTCAAACTAGCCAATACATCACAGCATGTACCAAAAAGAGGGAGAGGGAACAAAATAAACTGTGTAAAGTGTTAAGAGATGAAAGACTGAAAGGATTAAAGTCTACAGTAGGTCAGAGCTTGTTACCAAACTTGAAGTATCAACACAGAGATATTCCCCAGCTATGTAGATAAGACAACTCATTCAGTTCATCCATAGCACTACAGGTTAGACTAGGGGTAGTCAATTATTTTTTGTCAAGGTCCAAACTCCAGAGAAAATAATAAGTAAATAAAAAGATTTCGGGGTCCATTCAAAAGCATCAGGTAGTCCAGATTTGGCCCATGGTCTGCTTATTGACTATCCCTGGGTTAGACCCGACTTTTTTTTTTTTTTTAATAGAGATATCCCATCTCCTAGAACTGGAAGGGACCTTGAAAGGTCATTGAGTCCAGCCCCCTGCCTTCACTAGCAGGACCAAGTACTGATTTTGCCCCAAGTGGCCCCCTCAAGGATTGAACTCACAACCCTGGGTTTAGCAGGCCAATGCTCAAACCACTGAGCTATCCCTCCCCCCACACAAATTTATCTCCATCCCACACAAATGTAGTGCAATCTTAACTTTGATTAATGCGACTATTGCACATGAAAATGCAGGTTCATGAGAGCATGGAAATGCTAGTGCTGCCAAAAAGAGTGTCACCTTCCAGAACTCAGCTCCTGGCACTAATAGTTTTCTTTGGTCCCTCATTTTGGGTTTATGTCCTTCTCCTTTCAGCTCCAGTAGATCAGGTTGCACACAATATTAAGTAAAATAAAACAATACTTTAATCTAAATTCATTGGGGTGGAATGGTGGCAACTAAATATATTGGTATAAGTCTCCATTTACTGAAAAACCATGTAAACTGGCAACCACAAAACAGGAAATGAGTTATTGGCTCATATTTTTAGTGTGACACATTTTTCTCTGCATGTAGTTAGAAAATAGGCTTCTATGTAGTTTTGTAGCTATTCGAGGTCAACTTTTCCAAGTGCTGAAATAGTCTCATCTCCCGCCCCCTAAAATTACAAGCCACTTTCCTGTCTAGCCAACACATTGTTCATCCAGTAGTTTGTCCCCTTGCTATTGATTATCTTTCAGGTTTGCTGTAGCTATAGAACTAGTCAGAATAGCTATAACATGACAGCTTTTCCTTGAGTATCTCTTAAAGAGGGGTTATATGTTCATAAAATGCCTACAGAAACAGCCCTTAGTTAAGCCCCATATTCCTCCTGTCAAGGCAGATCTGCTTGGGGCCAGAATCTGACACTTTCTCCCTAAGGGAGATTATCCTAGCACATATGACCCAAATCCCTGCTATGAGACGCCTCAGGCCTAAGATCCAACAGAAGACCAGCTTAGGAGAACAGCACAAGCTAGCCCTCTAGACTGCAACAAGCCAGACTAAGCCCAAGCCTTTCCCACCAGTCAGTGACAAGCATTTAAGAACAAGGGCTTTCATTATCCCACATGCGCATTTGACAAGCGCAAGGACAATATGGGGTCAAAAACAAACCCAGCACCAGTGTTTTCTCTGATTTCTAAATGATCTAAGTGCTGGTGAAAGGTGCTGGATTTGATACCTTAAAGCTCAGTTTATCACACAAAAGATATGCACAATGTGCCCAAACCCTCATTCATTGAGGTTTGGTAGGGATCAGAAGATGGTTCCCTTCAATCTTTTGGCTGGTGACATCTGAAAACAGGTGGGGAAAACAGACTCAGAGGCATCAGCAGGGCCAGTTTACAGGAGAAGGCTGTTATTGTCTGACAGAAAACAGGCCAGGCAATGTTTGTGTGCCCTGTCTCCCACAAGAAGCATCCACACCTCTCTGCTGAGACTCTGTTATTTTATGCAGATACCTGTTTCCTGGGAACTCGGCTGAATCCCATCAATTTATTTCACACAAGCTTCCCAGCAACCATGAGATAGAAACAGCATTCACATGCTACCTGGTAATTTGAAGGCTTTATAAACTCCTTAGTCATCTAAGACCTGTTGAAATAAATGGACAGATTTCCGTTGACTTCAGTGCACTTCGGACCAGGCCCCTAGTGCGGTCCTTCAAACAAACTCAATACACTTAGGAGCCCTGATTCTCAAGTTTACATTAAGGATGACATAGGGAACAGAAATTGCATTTACATAATGTAGCTTAAATTTGGGACCTGGCTGATTCTGTCCCTTCCATCATTCCTATGGTATCATGACCACTACTATATTCACAGGACTCCACTTCATAGTGAAGTGAAACAGTGCCCGACAGAGGAAATGATGCCATCCCCTTTGATTTCACTGTCTCAGTTCAGTCCAGATTCTAGTGAGTAGTCTATTCACCAGCTGCACATCTGCCTGATAGCTTTAGGGAACTTTCTCAAGTAATAACTCCTGAATTTCTTTCCAGGTACTATGCTCCAGCTCTTTACAGTTTAGAGGATATTGCTCTATTTATTCTCAGTTTCATATCCCTCTTTATGGTTATCTACCGTCATTGCCATCTTTCAAGTCATTGTACTTTAGGATAAGCCCTTCTGCATCTGATTACTGGCTGTTTTCCACTCTAAAGTCAGAATTATTTTACCTGCTTGCAGATTTCACTTGCACTACACCATTAACCTAGCCACAGAATCCTAACAACGATCCCTGAGCCACTATCAGTTAGATTTCATCAATACTATTGCCCACCATCACCCTGGTGAAACCCTTCAGAGCTACCACCACTCTGTAACCTTAAACGTTATTTGCAAAAGAAAAAAATATTAGATTGTGCCTTTTATTTGCTTTGTTAGGATATATAAAGACCTAGATATTTTATTCCCCACCAAAATATTAGTTATTCTGCTTTTTATTGAACCTTAGAGAGGAGTTACATGTGTATTAAAAGACAGTTTCAAGCTAATTGAGAAGGGAATTGATTTTTATTTAATCAAGTTTCACTTGCATAATTTCTCTGATGTAATGAACATACAGCTTTCCAGTTGCTCATAGAGACTTCCAAAGGGGAAAAAATGGCTAGACAAGATCTAGACTGACATCCTGGCCTCACTGAAGTCAATTGCAGTTTTAATATGGACTTCAGTGGGACCAGGATTTCACCCCTTAATTGCCAATATAAAATAAGACATTCAGGCCTTCTTTATAGTACACGAATTAAGCAGGCTATATATTGGGGCTGAATGTTGAACAGAGAATATTTTAGTTTAGCCAAAGTCCTGGCAACACCAGGCCGTTAAAATCCCCCTGTAGCTTCAGTGGGATGTGGTATTCTTCACTCTCATGCTGCCACTGCCACTAAATTCTTTGTAGCATTGCTGTGCAATGACAAACAGTTGCTGGGCTTCACCCTAGAAGTGATTTGGTGGAAGAATTCATTTCTGTAAGTATGTCGTTTGTATATCAGCTGGCGAGGTTCTTTGAGATCATTTTGAATTAAAGGTGCTCTAAGGGAAAATCATTGCCATATGGTTTTAAACTCAGAAATTAAGAGCTATAATCATATAGCTTCAACTTCTCCACAACCAAGTTCAAATGTCCTCCAATTATTATTATATTAAAAGATCTATAAAAGTGAGCTCTACTTTGTCATTTTTCCAGTGCCCTTTTTGGTGAAGTGTGCAGCTACATGACTCCTTCCATGTCTACAACCTTACTCCTCCATCCCCTCAATAACCCTATCCCTAATTGCAACCCAAGCTGACAATTCATTGCTCTGATAGCCGCAGCCTTTCAAACAAAATGTATACTATTAGAAAAATCCATCTTTATTTTCTTTTCTATTTGTTCTTCTTGTCTATAACTTTCTCATGCCCTCCATTGTCTGAAATCAGTTGTGTTTCTATTTGATTTTAGTTCTGTTCTTCCAAATGTTTTGCTTTCCCATACTTTAGCAGTTATAATATGTAATCAAGACTCCCGGGTTTTAGTCTCAGTACTACCACTGACTCAATGTTCAGCCCTGAGGAGGTCACTTAAACTCTTTGTACCTAAGTTTATTCTTCTGTGACATGGAAACAATCATTTAGCTACCTCACCAGGGTGTCATGAGACCTACAGTCTTCCAAGCACTTTAAGGACCTCAAAGGGAAAGCGCTCCAGGATTGCTTAGTATCCATCATCCACACATGATTCCACTCGGAGTCCCTGGGACACTCAATCCAGTGTTTCATTGTTTATTTCCTGCTCAGCATTGTGTATTTCACCAGACTAGAAATCTCCCTTCTCATTAATCTTGCTGAACAGCTCTCCTCTCCAAGCTCTACTGCACACAATTTGGGATTCCTCATTCCTGAATATCCTTCACATGGAAAATCGGTTTTAAGTGTCCCCATTACTCACATATTTAGAGGTGTCAAAGCAAGGCCACGATGCAACTCCCAATGCATTTTAGAACTCTGAATTCACACCAAAAAGGCAAAGAGAGACAAGCAGGCAGCATCTTACTAGGAGAGTTACCACTCAGGCAGGCCTAATACAGAAAGCTATGGAGAGGGCCAACACAGGCAGGGAGAAAAAACTGACTAGAAAACCTGATCAATTTAAAGCTGGGTGAACATCAAAAGGTTCCATTTGAATAATTAGTCGGGATTAGAACTCGATCCTTCATCTGAAGTTTTAATGATGATGAGAAGAGAATTTTGTGCGTTGTCCATGCATGGAATCTAAGTTATGTTTCCTCCCTCCAGCCACCACAATTTATATTAGACCATTTTACCCTTAAGCTGTAGGGCTTCCATAGCATAAGAACTCAACTCCCTGAAGCTTTGCCCAGAATTTTTATGAAACTAGAAAAAGTCACCTTTACGTTCTCACACAAACATATTTTCATGCCCTTCCATGTCCCAAATAAGCCCAAACATGCCAAATTGCTGGAAATGGAGGGTGGAGATGCTTGGATCCAGGCACATCTTCACAAAATCCCATGATCACTGTGCTTCCTTTATTTCCAACTGGACCAGAATCGAGCCATACTGAAAATCTCCGGAGAAAGTTTGTGCACATGGCATATCCTGATGAATTTTGTAGATTCAAGAACTTCCGGTAATTTGGATAAGCTTTAGATTCAAGTGTTGAATTTTTCTTTATATAGAATATCTAAAAACTCTGAATCCACCCATCATTAGAAAAGATATGTATGACAAAATTAGCTTCAGGGACTATCCCCTTGGCCCATTAGATAATTTAGCACATCCCCTTTGCCAGGACGGGATTGTTCCCTGTAGCATATTCATTTATACACTGCTTTGTCCAATCCAGTTTAAATGAACTAACCAATCTGCCCTCCTCAAGAGAAATTGACATACTCCTTAAACACTAGCTATGGGGAATAACTAGCACCTAAATATGCTACAGGGAACTAGAGGAGACCAGTTCCTTTAAATTGCTTTTTCTTCAAGTCAGTATATTTTATATGGTTTTATAGCCAATACAAAAAACCTGCCACTCCGAATAGGTTACACTGGTGATAAACTTCAATACATTAAGTCTTATGCATAGGCTGTTTTTTGAAGACTTAATATAAGCCATACTCATTATCCATAAAGTGCTATTGAATCAGGTCTTAAAACTTTATGCAGCTTTTGTGTGTGGAAATAAGAAAGGATTTTAGATTGGCAAGGCAAGGGAAGAAAAGTCATGCCCTGTGGCTGATCCAGAAATGCTCAGATGATTTAAAACCTTAATTACTCCTGGAAAGTTAGCACTTCAAATGTTATCATTTGCACTTCACTCTGAACTCAGCAGAGTGGAATGAATGGGGATGCAGTTATAAATGGAAAAGAACTTTTTTTATTATTATTATTTTTGGAGAGGACACCATTAGGAGGAATGTGAGACACAGGATGTTACTTTTCAAGTTAATTCAATGCTGGTGAATGGTGTCCTATTGATGGAGCCAGAAATGGAAGTTCTAGCCTTATAACAGGTACAGCATCGCAGGCTCTCTCACAGAGCCCTATTAATGAGGCTCATCCCCAGTGCAACCTTGCATAATGCTTGCTGAGTGCTTGGGGGCTTCCAAGAACATAGTACAATGCACACAACAAAAGATGCCCCTCACAAACGAAGCCTCTTTTCAAAAGAAAATAGGAGGGCCTTGTTCAGATGGATCCCCTAGATATTCCTTAGGCACTAATAAGAGACAAAGTCCTGCAAAAATTGCAGGTCCTTGACAGCAACAAAAAAGCTTTGCTTCCTCTCACACTCAAGACTGGAACAGGGCTTTTCACAAGTAGAGCCTTTCCAACCTCAGTAGGTTTGGCAGCAGACAGCTCCCACGTAAGATATCAATTAACAACAACTATCTACCTACATATATATTACACACACACACACAGAGACACTACTGTATATATATTACACACACACTACTGTAGAGAGGGAGCTCTTGTTCCTGAGGGCAAAACAGCAATCTCCAGGGTGCTCTAAAGCCTGACACCTGTGTAGAGCAACTGTTTATGTCAGGATGTGGCTGCAGAGGTCAAAGGAGCATCTTCCACATTGGAAGGTGAGGTTCTGGCCTGCAGGGACAGAGAAGGAGGTGCTGTTTGTAGTCAACAACAAGCGGTGCCTTCTGCTGTATTTGTGTTATGTGTTCTTTCAGTACAAATAACAAATAACCAAGTTGTTCAATACAAGTTTTTGTTGCTTTAATGCATAGACCACCACATCTCTCTCTGCCGCCTGATCCCACTGCCTAGTTCTATGGTCCCACAGCCCCACACCTAAATCAGCAACTGACACCACATTGTCTCATTCCTAAACGGGGAAAACTCTGAAGAGTTTTACAATCTTACAAGTGTGGCAAGGGTCATCCCTTGCCACTAACCCAAGCACAATATTCCCCACTGCAGTCAATAAGGAGCTCGGCGGAAAAATCTGGTGGTAGGCTCAAGTAATATTTTTACTTTAATAACTGATGCAGCAAGCCCACAAGTACCAGGGCTATGAACTGCCAAGCCCAGAAGTGCTGGAGTTCAGCCCTGGCGAGCCATAGCACAAATTAAGCACTGATGGTGGGATAGAATGCCAAATATATAAATCATTTAAGGTGACCTTCAAGAGGAAAATAGAAATTGGGTTTGTAGTTTGAGGCTTTTGTTTGTTCGCTCCTTTGTGTATTCTAATAAACACCTGATTTTTTGGCTTAAGTTTTGCTTGTCTTTTATATTAGGTAAGAACAGGATCGTGTCTAGCTTACTTCTCCCAAAAGACTATACAAACAGCTGGAGGAACTTTCAAATAACCTCAAAGGTACCCTGAAATTAAACTTGATTAATAGGGAAGGCAAGAGAACTTTTTCAGACTGTTCAAAATTCATTTGCCTGTTTGGCTTTGTTAATATCAATTTAATTCAAAACAGCTGGGAGAAGAGTTGGATTTTCCTGCCTCTCTGTTAAGAGCTGAGACAACTTGGAATACACATACAAAACCCAAAACAAGTCCTCCAATAAAATTAGGGAATACCAGGCAAGGAAGAAGAGGAGCAAAGTGAGAGGTGGTCTGTGAATGGGGCAGGGAAGAGGATTAGGATAGCACGGGGTTTCTGGGGGGCCTTTGGAGTTGGAGCTATGCTGTGTTTTGGGATCATACCCATCAGCCTTCAGATCTGTCAGCCAAGCCTTCAAAGTATGACAAATGACTGAAATGTGGGCTATCAGGCTTTTGTTGCACCTCACATCATAATTGACAGATAATGGGATTTTTTTTTTTTTTTTTTTGAAATCTAAAACCTATTTTCAAGGGTCTTCCTTCACTGTGTGAAAGAAAGAGACCAGTTTTGTGACCTGCTACTGATGGGAGAGTTGAACAGGAAGGGTGTTCCTGTTAATCTTATATAAAAGCATTAAATTATTTTTATTTAAATGTTACATAACACCATAATGAGAGGCGGCTGTAAGCTGCCACCTGCCACTATCTGACTGGCTCTCTGGAGTCCAGAGCACCACCTTCCAATATAGACAATAGCCTTTGGCCTCTGCAGTAACATCACTAATTGTAACATGACAACAGCAGATGCTTCTCACAGACGGGGGGTTGCAAAGAGGATCCCCTGCCAGGGATTCTCATGGGATACCAAGAGAAGATATTTGGGTATCCAGGCTGCCTCCCTTACAATTAAGACTGATATTCTCCCCTCTCCCCCACACATTTAATTCAGCCCTTACACCTCCAGTATAGAGAATTAAGCCATCCCACCACAACACAGAGAATTAAGGCCCAGCCCTACCTCCCTACAGGGTTCCATTGCTGCTGTCCTAGGCCCCTGCTTGTCTCTCCAAGGAACAGAGAAGAAGCCTAGCTGCCAAAAGCAGTTTTCCAGGAGTAGGGGCAAAGTTGGAGGGAGCAGGGTGAGTCAGTACATCTTCCCCAAGAAGGAAGGGATGGAACCTCCCAGCCTGCAACAAGCCTTCTCCTCCTGTGAGCAGACCTGCCGCCTACCCCTTCTCCTGCTTAAAACCAGCTGTGGTCTCCCACCTCTCTTCTGTTTGTACAGGAGTGAGAGAGGATCGGGGGCCTAAAGTTGCACTAAGAGAGTCTCCTCAGACTTTCCTACCCCCTCAAGCAAGCTGTTGCTGCTCCTCCTGTAGCATACTACCGTAGCTTGTTGTGCAGGGCATGAAAGCCTGCTGTGATGCAGAAGGTCTCTCGTTATGTGGTACACCTGGGAAGCATGAGGGACGAAAAGGACCGTGTGGGTGACAATGTGGGGGGATAAGTAAGGTTTCTGGCAGGAGGGCCATGAAGGGGGAGGAGAAGAGTTGCCCCCTGACAAGCTACCTATAGTTTGTCAGAGTAACAGCTCTCATGTGAAAAAACAGAGGTGGGAGCATGCATGTCTCTCTCCCCTACAAGTCAGTAAATATGAAAGGGAGCCATGCCAATTGTTAAGGCTGAACTCCGTCTCTGTGTAAAACAGAGGGAGCTGAGATCATCTTGAAGTGCAAGTCTCCAAGCAATCTTCTCTATGGCCTCACTATCAGATTCTCCATGATGTGGCCGTTTGGAGAGCACCCGTTACATCTTTGGGCATGGAGGAATTCTATACTTTTCAAAGTTAAAAAGTTACACCAAGGAAATCAAGCAGAAGATTAGCAGGAAATATTTGCCGGGAGACTTATTCTGAACTGTCCATATGTAGAGGATACATGGAATTCCTTTTCTTTAAACATTGTATTAACCTTTTGCTGATGGAAAGAGATTGCTGATCAAGAGCTAGATGAGGTCAGTGCTGCAATTATATTTCAAATCCCCTTCAAACAAGTCTCTTTCAGCATGAAAGAAAAGAGTTGATAAAATGATTTGTTGCTGAAATTGAGTCTTTTAGAAGAATAATTAACCTTTAATAACTATTCTGGCCTCGTCTTAAGCCCTGAAAAGTAATCCTTTCTCATTAGCTTCAAGTTTAATTAGCATCAATAACGAAACCTCCCTCAGAAATAACCATACCATCATGCTCCCTAATGACTACATACTTTAATACACAGTGCTACTAACAAAGGCCATAGGGCAGTTTCTGAAGACAGAATTTGAGGTCCCCAACAGAGCAAAGTTATCTTAGTTCTTTTTGAGAACACAATTTAAATTAAAAAGAATATACATCTGATGAGGAACATACCAAAAAGCAGATTTGTCTAAGGGGTAGGAGCTGAGAAAAAACTTTTTTGGCAGGGGGCGGGGGGTGTTGGTATAGGATCTAGGCAGGCATAGTTTGGTGTTTAGAGAACAAGACTTTGGGGTTCTATTCCTGACTTGCTATATAATCGTGGGCAAAATACAGAGAATTTCTATGCCTTAATTCTTGCTTCTTGATGAGAGTAGAGTGTAACAGTATTTGACATTCTCTATGAGAAGACTATCCTGCACTTGCAGGCTGGTTTAATTATCTAACAAGGTTTTTCCAACTCTAAATTTTATGAGCAGTCTGTAAAATGGATATAAATACTCAGTATTGTCACAGGGCTGCTAAGGCTTAATTAACACCTGCAAAGCACTTAGATTCTCAGATGAAAGGCATTCTAAAGCACCAGGCATTTTGGTCTTTATTTAATGGGAATTGGTAGAAGTGAGAGAATCCAAGTGCATGGATTCTAATCTAAATTCTTAAAAGAAGTCAGAACTTCCATATGCTCAAGTGTGTCATAGGCCTTATAGTGCTTACAAGTAAGAGATTAGAAAAAAGTGATGAAAAACATTTGAAGATATCACAGCACTAAAAATAGTGTGAAGAGAAGGGGAGAATCTATATTTGCCAATGCATATGGCATTTACAATGCCACAGGAACTTTGCCTTCTACTTTGAAATATATATGAAGTATAGCTTTACTTCTCAATAATTAGAACAAAGGAAACAAGTGCATGGGGCCCCCTTATAGCACTCAGCAATGACAACTGTTCAATACGGGGACAGGCCTTAGGGAAAATGGCACCCTGGGTGAACTTGCATTTTGGTACTCCTGGCCCCTGTGGGCATGGCACCTCCCAGTGCCCCTGGCCCCCATCGGCTCCCCACCCTCCCATCTAACCCCTGCACTGTGCCCCCTTTGCCCCAATGCCTGCTCCCCCAATCCCTACATCCCCTTCACTCCCAAACTCTGCACCCAACATCTACCGCCTCCTGTGCCCCTCACCCTGAACTGTGCCCTCTTCACCCCAACCCCAGCACTCCCCTCCTGTGCCACAATCCCTCTACCCCTTCACTCCTACTCTCTGCACCTCCCTCCTGAGTCCCCAACCCCTGCACTGTGCATGCCTCCTGCCCCCCAACCCTTGCCATCCTCCTGCACCCCAACACCTGCCCCCTCCTGTGCCCCTAACCCCTGCACTGTGTGCCCCCTTCACTTCAACCTCTGCACTTCCCTCCTGAGCCCCAACCCCTGCACTGTGCCCCCTTCACCCCTAACCCTTGCATCCCCCTCCTGGAGGCACAAAGCAGCTGGCATTGCTGCTTGCTCTCCCACTGGACTGCTCCTCCTCTGCCCCATGCAGCCCTATGTCAGGGCTTCCTGCATCCAGGTCACTTTCCCTGTGGGCTATGTAAGGGGAGGGCAGGAGACAGGGCCGGCTCTAGGTTTTTTTGCCACCCCAAGCAAAAAAAAAAATTTTGGCTTCCCCCCGTCCCAACCCTAGGCTCCTCGCCGGACCCCCCTGCTGCCCCAGCCCTGGGCTCCTCACCGGACCCCCCTGCTGCCCCAGCCCTGGGCTCTTCCCCCCCCACACACCTCCTGCTGCCCCAGCCCTGGGCTCCCTCCCCCCGCCCCCATCTGCACCCTCCTTCCGCTGCAGCCCTGGGTCACTGGTAACTCGCTCCTACGGCAGGTCATTCAGCAGGAATTTTAGATGTGCACAGAACACAGACAGGATTGGTTCCCATATGGTTACAGAACTGCAGTAAAATGGAACAATTTTCAGCTTGTGTGATTGAAGGATATCTGGATGCATATTATAAGACTGTCCTACATAAATGAAGAAAAGTTGAGGTGCCTTTATTATTCTTTTGTTCCACTCTTTCTTTCTATGGGGAATTTGACAATGCAATATCACTGTCTTCCTTTTAAACAAACAAATAAAAAAGGCAATGGCTGTTGAAAATAGCAATTCCAGTCCTAAGAACCACTGGGAAGCATTTCTTGCTCAATTTTATCCTACTTTTTCTACAGCAAGTTACAGTGGATCAGTATATTTGATTTGGGAGAAATGAAGTAACAGCTGCCCAAACTGAGCTTGAGCACTCCTGAATTTTGAGGTGTTCAAATCAGGAAGGTAGGTGCTAGGGGGGAGGGAGCTGTGGCTCTGCGGGGGAGCACGGCAGCACGTATGCAGCAGTGTGTCTGGCGCTGCATGGAACCAGACATGCTGGTCTGAGTGGCACAGTAAGGGGGCTGGGGGGTTGGATGGGGTGGAGGTTTGGGGGGGGCAGCGGTTGGATAGGCATGAGAGTCCCGGGGGTTTGTCAGGGGACAGGTAGGGGGTGAGGTCGTAGGGGGGGGAAGTTTGAGGGGGGTGTCACGAGGGGGCAGTTGGGGACAAGGAGAAGGGAGGCTTAGATAGGGGATGGGGTCCCAGGAGGGTGTGATCAGGGGACCGGGTGCAGGGGGGGTTGGATGGGTTGGGGTTTCTGTGGGGGTCAGTCAAAAGGAGTGGATGGTGGCAGGGTGGGGTTACCCTCCCTCCCCGTGGAGTGTCCTATTTTTTGAATGTTAAAGTATGGTATCCCTACCTTCCCAGTGCAGCTCTCCATTCACTGCAGCATGAGGTCTCAGCTACCTCACTCCTTCCCCCTCTTTCCTGTTGGTAGTGGCCAAGGGAATGCTGGGAAATGTAGTTCTTTCCCTGCTCCAGGGCTGGCTCTATAGGCAGGGAGCTAACCAAGGAGCTACAGCTCCCAGGGCCCCCTGTTGGTTCTCAGCTCCCATGCTGGATCCCTGCCGCCCCTGCAAATGGGCTGCCCCAAGCAGGTGCTTGCTTTGCTGGTGCCTAGAGCCACCCCTGCTAGGAGAGCAGCAGCTCCTGATGCCTCAGCACAGCCCAGATGGGGAAGTGACCTGGATTCAGGGAGCCCTGGGGGTGTGTGTGTGTGTGTGTGTGTGTGTGTGTGTGTGTTTTGACGGGAGTGTGTGCGTGCGCCTGAGTGAGTGAGTGCATTGTCTCTTCAAGAAAGCACTCAGGGTCAGGAGCCTGAACAAGGCTTGTTCAGACACAAGCAGCTGCCAGCAGCTCCAGAGAGGCAGCAGCACACACAGATTCCCCCTGTCCTGTCATCCCAGCTTAGTGGAAATCCTGTACATGGGGGAGGGCGGCGGACACCCCACCATCAGCTCCCTGCAGAGCAGACAGGAGGATGCTCCCAGTCCGGAGTGGCCAGTGGCAACTCAGGGAGGGGCAGGAACAGCAGCAGCGCAGCTGCACATGTGGAACAGGCCAAAGGAGGAGCACCCCTGCTCCAGAGGAGTCACCTGGCTCTGACTGCTGGTTATCCAACTGTTCCCTGCAGCTCGTGTCTCTCCCCCTCCCCCATGCTACTGCTGCTTGCCTGCCTGTGGTGCCACCTCTATCAGCCCAGCTGATCTCTCAGCAGCAGGTCAGGTGGGAATCTAAAGCCTGTGCACAGCACCCCCTAGGCAGGGGCCCATACAATCCACCCCGAAGGCTAGCCCTATATACACCACACATCACTATCCTCACCTACTCACTGTGTTTAGGAGCTCTCTATTCATGGTCTGCTTCCTGGTCACCTGCTGCAGAGTCACATGCTTCCCCCAGGCCCAGCCCGTTAATTGAAAATGGGATTGCAGTTTTCTCCAGGTGCATAATTTTGAATGTGTGAAATTGGAGATCTGCTTGTTACAGGGAAGATGTGTGCAGGAGAAGGCTGCAGCTATTCACTTGACTACAATATGTTACCACAGGGGAAATCCAAGTCTGAAACAGACTTATCACACCTCTTCTTCAGCATGGAGGTGCAGCCCACTCTGCCTTACTCACAGCTTATGGGTTGTTTGATTTTGCTGGGACCAGAACTGGAAATATGAGGTGGGAACCTATTCTCATGGTGTTTCCAGCAATGACCAGAAGTCTTATGTAAAAAGTCTATTTTCTGAAGATTGCCAGCTCAGTTTTGCCCACAAGTGGTTCTGATGGTTTGAATGCCACGTCTCAGATGGACCATGGAATAAACAGACGAGGCTCTCTCTCTCTCAATCTCTCCTATTGACGTTGTTCCATTATAATTCAGTAATTAAATATTACTTGGCCCAGAGAAAGAATGAATTTCAGGTGACCTAACTACTGAGCTGTAGGGGTGCCAGCTCCCTGTTCAAATCCTTTCTCTTCAGCAAACAGAGGAGAATGTAAACTAGTTGTCTCCCATATCCCAGGTGAGCATTCTAACCGTGGCACTGAAGATTAAACATTTGCCAAAGTCCCACACATAGAAGTCAGACAATATATCCAAGGCCCAGCTCCACAAAAGGCTCTTAGGTGTTGCAATGGTGACCACTGCAAAGCCAAACTGTTAGGTGCCTAGAAAAATCACAGCAAACACCACCTCAGCAGTTTTGTGTAGATAAAGGTGGCCTCTGCACATCTCCATTGGATTAAGCCCCACATGAGTTAGGCAGAGTAACACCCATATTCCCCAGGTTCATGGATCTCTCTGGGACTTAGGTGGGAGATAGGCATCCAGATGCCTAGAGTGAGGCAGCAGCATGAGATAGACATACAGGTGCCTAGGGAACTTTTACTGCAAAAACTTAGGCACTGAACAAAATTGTGTGCCTACAGGGTGAGGCGGCAGCCCAGTGGGAGTTTCAGGGATTGCAGTGGTGCCTAAAAATGTGATGGGGTGTCGTGCTGAAATACCTCTGTGGAGCCAGGACTGAATACTTCAGTTTGGTCCTAAAACAGGGTGAAATTTCAGAGAAGAGGATTCCATTTTTTCCCCAAAAAGCAGGAACATGAATTTGTTATATCACAGCAGACATGGTAGACCAAAAAAATTGAGATTACACTGAAGTTTCTGGGGTTTCCTATCACAGAAAAGGCAGGTGTGGGGAAGATGTATTCTGATTAGCACGGGAAGATTGTACATCTGATAGCTTTTTTCTACTTAGAACTTACAAAAATCTTGAGGTTCGGCCTGTAAGATTCATGCTCTCTCTGTAACAGCCTCATGAACAATAAGGCTTTGTGCTAATATGATGGCAGCTTTCCTCTAAGGATTTCGAAAGGGGATTAAAATTTATCCCCACTTTACTTATGGGGAAGGTAACACAGAGACAGATGCTGGATGTTACAGATTTGCCCAATGTCACACAGCAAGTCAATGGCACAACTGCATATAGAAAACGCACCGCTCCTGACAAGTTCACTGCTCTAGCCACTAAACAATGCTGCCTCCTGTATGATCTGTCTGTGCCACACACTCCATGATGACCCACACCCCCAGTTAATATAGTTGTATGTGGAATAAGTTAGCACAGAATTTGATTTTTAGTTTCCACTCTGTGCAGCACCTTGAGATTCTCTGGCAAATACGTGCTATGTAAATGCAAAGTATTATCCGGTCTTCTGTTCTTGCAAATCAAGGATCATTTTCACCTTCAATAAACAGATTTTCCCAAGTTGGCCACCACCTCTGTACAGTACTTTGTTTTTTTTTCAGTGCCTATTCTAGGGTAATAAATTGGCTAATCTACCACTCCCATCTACTGGATGCAATCAGAAGTACATAGTGTGTCAGAAGCCCTATATTGCTAGCAGCTAAAGGGGATTCTCTTTTAGCACAATTGACAGGGGTTATAGCTTCAGGAAGATCTCAGTTCTGGCCATGCAGTCACAGTGAATTTCTGAGTAACCATGGTATGCAGCATAATGACAGCTATGAAATTTCTAGACAGACACAGTCATAAATCAAAATCCTTATGTATATTAGACTTTATTCTCAAAATGTGTTTCTTGCCTAAATATTTAAACACATAAATAACCTCCAACCATTCCACCTTGTCATTTTAAGCTTCCTGACATTTATTGTTTGGAAGAGAAGAAAGGTCAGACTTATCAAATCTGCATTTATGCTTCCATGACATTTTTCTCCAACCAAATTTTTCTGAATTAGAGAAACAAGACAAATGTGGCACATTTCAGAAAGGACCTTTCTGAGTTAGGCATTTCAGTCTGTACAGCAGCACTTATCTCTGAAGATGATTCAGAAGGACAGTACTGTGATCCAGGGGATAGAGCAGGATTTAAAAGTCAAGAGACCTGGGTTCCAGCTCCGCCATTGAATTGCCATGTGCCTGGTCACTGTGCCATGGTCACTGAAGCCAAATTTTTTTTACAAAGGGTCTAAGTTTGGGTGCCTTAAATTTTGAGTGACCAGCCTGGATCAGTTGGACCCTGATAATCAGTGGTGCTGAGCCTCTTTGCTTCAGTTGGAGTTGTCGCAACTCAGCAATTCTGGAAAAAAATAAAAAAAATCAAGCCCACCATTGTGTCTCAATTTGGGCATGCAACAATGGAGGCACCCAACATTAGCCAATACTTTGAAAAAATATTGATCTTAGCATCTGGAGCAAACAGACGTTATCTATACCAAGATATAGATAACATGGAGATAATGATGCTGATCTTCCTATCAGCTGTGTGGATAAATGCAAAATACCATTACTTTTTTCTCACCTTTCTATAGCTGATTCACATGTGTACGGCTCACAGGCAGATCATGATTTCTCAGATAATGTTCACACAAGATGCACTGTGAACCAAGTGACCCGACTAAGTTCAGATACAATTCAAATATACCGTGCAAAACAGATTTATCAACTGTCTCTGATTTTGAGCAATGTCTTTGCATTTGTACAATAAAGTGTTCGAGTCTCCCACCATCCCAGGTGAAGAAGATATTTATTCCCCATTTTTACAACTGGAAGAAATAGAGCCACCGCACGGAGAGCAGGGAAAATACCTTAAGAGCATGCTGTGAATATTCACGCAAATAAAAAAACTAATGCGCTTTATCTATATTTGTACCCTTTTTGTGTTTGCTTGCCATTAATATTTTAGTGCATGAGTTCACTGGCAGGAATGTTCATGGGAGCAGTGAGTTTTAAGCAATAGTAAAAGGAAATTTGCAGAAAGCAAAACTGAAATCAAACACAAATATTTGCATCAGAAACCTGATTTTAAAGAGTGCTGCCCCAAGTGCAGACAAGAAAAGCCCCAATTTGAACTGGTTGAGTTTACCTTGGCTTTAAGCAGTATCCAACTGGTGCAAATTGTGGCTTTCCTTGGGGTTTGCACTGGTGCAGTTACAATACCCGCCAGCCACTGACTGTTAAACCCCCAAGTCTAGACAAAGAGTCAGGAACTAGGGATGAACCACTTGCACTACAAGGAAGCACTTCAGAAGCTGTGCTGCAAGGGTTGATCCACTGAAGTTAATGGGAGTTTTACCATTGACTTAAGTGGGAACAAAATCAGGTCCCAGGTACATAGTTAGGATGTAGGAGAATGACAGACAGACACTAATGAGAAGGTGATTGAACCCCTCTACCTACTCCCTGCCCTTAGGGCAGCTAGATTCACTATTGCCCAACCCCAACTTTGTTGTTGGGAAGCAAATAGCAACAAATAGTAAAGTAAAGACAAAAGTAAAAATATGAGTGAAATCCTGGCAGCACTGAAATCCTTGGGAAAACTCCTATTAACTTCAACAGGGCCAGTATTTTACCCACACAGTCCAGTTTTCATTCACATAAAGGCCACTTTAAAAAGTATTTTTGCATCCCCTTTTTCTCTGCCAGAATGGTGTAACGGGGCCTTAGTGTAAATGAGAATCAGGCCCATGGTAGCAGCACCCGGCAGCAGTACAGTTTAGTTGCTAGGAAATGTCAGTATTGCAATAGCTCTGGTAGGGACACCGCTATGTAGTGAGTGCTGAGAAGACAGCTGTTGTTTCAGACATGACACATGTGACAAGTTAGTATAATTCCATGTGAAGACCACAGAGGAGGAGAAATGTCTCCCTAGCCAGGGAGGGATAAGTTATGCATTGCTATTTAAAAATTATAATTGGAATTTTAAATCTGTTTTATGAATGGAAGTACTTTGGCCTTTTGAGGAAGGTATGAGTCATTTTCATCCCACTGTGCCCCCTTTTTAATGAACATTTCCCACCTTAGCATATGTAAGTAGTAATTAATCACAGGAAATTATTTTACAGGCATCATAGCTTATTAAATCTTCTGACTAGACTCACCAGAAACCCACTTACCATTTGTAGACCAGGTGTCCTACTGTAAGTGTGCTGACTACCTGTGATGTTAATATGTGAGAGAATGCCTGGTCTAGTAATTAGGCCATAGTGGATTATCCAGGTAGCTGTAGATCCATTGGTCATGCTACTAGACCTCTTCTAAACTACCCTGCTCCATGCTGCCACAATGGTGTCTTCATGTCTGTTCCACTGCATGTAGGGGGGCATTCAGTCCCTGCAAAGAGGGCTGGCACGAGGCCTATACACTACTTAAACCCCACTTACGCCCAGGTGTGTATTCATCCCAATTGCAGTGGAACTGACATGGAGGGATCTTCCACACAACCTGCATAAGTAATCTGTGGTCAGTCTCTGTGGCACCATAGAGCAGATGATTTAGGGTTGGTTCAAAGAAGGGTTAGTAGCAT
This sequence comes from Trachemys scripta elegans, assembly GCF_013100865.1. NCBI lineage: Eukaryota > Metazoa > Chordata > Testudines > Emydidae > Trachemys > Trachemys scripta. The sequence goes on along the minus strand of NC_048300.1, from coordinate 53,512,620 downwards.
GGCCAGTGGGTTCACAGCTATGCAGATCCACTCTAACTTCTAGACCACATACCCTATCATGACTCCAGAAGGCATAAGTTGGTCTTTAGTGGTGCATAGGTGATGAACAGGCCTTCTGTGAAGGGCGAAATTTCATATAGAGTATTTCATGTCCATGGGAGTGGGACAGTAATTTGGCCCTGAGAATTTTCACAGGCATATTTTGTGGAAGTTCCTGGAACCTTTATGGTTTGTCTACTGAACAACAATGGTTCTCTTAGTACCATCCTTTATTAATTTTTCTCTCTCTCCCCGCCAAACACAATTCTGTGTGGTAACATCTCTTAGCAAGACTTGTTGACAAGGGGGAGGGCTAACTCACTAAATATCCTTGAGTGAGTGGGACAGCTAAAGAATAATGCAAAGCCAAACACAGTTAGCCACTTTTGGCTCCCTTCCCATCTAACCAAAATTTAATCTTGGACCATTTGGCAAAAATATGTAATTATGTCTGTACAGGTGTGTCTACACTGCAATAAAACCCGTGATTGGCCCATGCCAGCTGACTCCAACTAAGGGGCTGTTTAACTGCAGTATAGATGTTTGAGCTCAGGCTGGAGCTCAGGCTCTAGGACCCTGCAAAATGAGAGGGTCCCAGAGCTCAGGCTGCAGCCCAAGGCCAAATGTTTGCACCACAGTTAAACAGCTCTTTAGCCAGGGGTGATGGATTTTTCCTAAAAGTGTGTGTGGTGGGAGGGAATGAGGACCCCCCCCCTCCATGGCCATGCCTCTGCCCCTCCTCTTCCCCCAAGGCCTTGCCCCCCCAAAAACTGGAAGTCAGAGCCAGGCTGGGGGAGCCCCAAGAGCAGCCCCCGGCCTGTGGCCACAACCCCTGGGTCCATCACCCAGGGCAGATGGAGGATCCACGGCTCCCCACAGCTGGCCGTGCAGCTCTTACCGGCCTGGCCTTGGGTTGAGGCCCTGGGGGCCGAAGAGCTGCAGCTGGGCCATAGCAAAAGCCACTCAGGCAGCTGTAGAGATCCACAGATCCTCCATCTGCCCTGGGCAGGGAGTCCAGGGGATGGGGACATGGGTCAGGGACTGCATTGGGCCTTCCACCCCAGGCAGGTGGAGGGTCTGCTGCGGCTCCCCACAGCTGCCCGGGCTCCCTGGGCTTCTCTTACCTGAGCTGGGCTTCAGCTTCCTGTCTGGCCAGGGGCAGAGCCTCAGGGGGGAAAAAGACGAGCAGAGGGCTGGGCCCATGGCAAAAAGTGGGAGGGCCATGGCCTCTTAGCCCGCCTGTGTTCCAGAACCCATCTTTAGCACAAGCTTGAGTCAACTGGGTGTCTAATTGCAGCATAGATATACTCTATATGAACTACAATCCTGGGCATCTCCGGATTCAGGGATGGCTCGAGGCACCAGCGCACCAAACGCATGCCTGTGGCGGCAATCTGCGGGGGGCAGCCTGCCGGTCGCTGTGAGGGCGGCAGGCAGGCGGCTTTCAGTGGCATGCCTGTGGGAGGTCTGCTGGTTCCGTGGCTTCAGCAGCAATTCAGCTGCGGGGACGCCAATGACGCGGGACCGGAAGATCACCCGCAGGCATGCCGCTGAATCCGCGTGACCAGCGGACCGCCCAGAGGTGCGCCGCTGAAAGCCGCCTGACTGCCGTGCTTGGGGCAGCAAAAAACATAGAGCCGCCCCTGTCCGGATTACAGTGAGGTAATGAAAGCACATGAGCTATCTTGGTATAAAATCCAAGTGGAGCCAAGGCTCTGTAGTTTTTAATTATGCTCAACACTATCCCATCACTTGGCAGGGACCTTGCTGAGACACATCATGGTAAAGCCTGGTCTCTGCTAGGCTTTTACACTGAGATCACTAATGCACATTGATGATCTCCAGTAAAAACAAAAAGCACACTTTCCTTTGGCCTATGGCCTCTGGTATTGTAAAACATATTAGGGTTTACCATCTAACGTGGGCTAAACGTACAGCTGCCTTTTTTTCCACTAGGAGTGTAACACCAGGTAGCTAACATGGGTTCACTTAACACAGGTTAAATATAAGTTTATTCCTGCGGAATACATGCCCAGACACTACACCTCCCATCACTGCTCCAACCAGTGGAGCTAAATTGGTTTTAGAAACTGTGTCCCCCATTTCAGCTGGGATCTTGGCCACAGCCGGGTAAGAAACTGCAAACAGGAAGTTGGGCAGAGGGGAGGAGGGAGCTGAGCAGAGGGAGACTGACAGTTTATTTCTGGTGAGGGAGCTTATGGGAATGGATTGAAGGACCAACAAGCCTTAACTGTTGAGACTACCTTTGGCAACATGTCTTCACTGCAGTTACCTCAGGGTAAATGTACCTTAACAGATATCTCAGGGTTTGCCCTCTAGCTCAGGCAGTGGTGGCCATGTAGCACAGAGAGAGGCATTTTGTTGCATGAATGTGGAGCATGTTAACTCAGGCTCAACCATGGCTTTTCTTAAACAGCGCAGACAACTCCTTTAGCAATGGCTTCACTGAAAGAAAAAAGTTAACAGAACCAGCAAGATAACTAACATGGGCTAGTCTCTAAGGTGCCACAAGTACTCCTGTTCTTTTTATGGGCTAGTTGTGACACTGTTAAGTCTCAGTGGAGACAGAAGAAAGTTTTACTATGATGTAGCTATGTGAGGTCAGCCATAGTGGGGAGGGGGGGAAAGAATCCTACCTAGCTACATCATAGTAAACGCTACATGTGTTTGGTCTCCATTAGGATTTTACAGCCAGATCAATTACCTGTTTTAGTTATCTGGCTGTAAGAAAAAGCCCACTTTTTTTTGGCAGGTCTGTATAGACCCAGCTTTGAAAGCCCAGTCTGATTTCAGTTTTATACCAGTGGAAATCTGAAGTGGGTCCCCTGAAGTTAGTTTCAACCAATTTAAACCTCTGGCCCATTTTTTCAGTTATGAGCTCAAAGCTGGCTGCTTCAGCATTGTGCTTCAAGCCCCAGTAGTAACTTGTCTCTTCAGACTTTACTTAAGTATATTCTGCGGTCCATTAAATAGCTACCCAACTACTCTCCCTGGGTCAAAGTATTTGGCTATGCTGTCCATTAGGGCTTATGTTCTTTCTGTAGGAGACAACAAAAGAAAGCTAATATTAGAGCTTAAATAATTGTGGATAATGAGACGAAATCTCCTTTACTGGCACAGAACAAAGACCTTTTATCTGAGGAATTCAAGTTGTCCTTACATAGCTTGATTCATTAGAGAAGTATCAGTGCTAACAGAGCTGTTGTCCTCCCTACTACTTTAACCTTTGCAATGTCAGTTCACGTTAGACTCGTTGATTCAAAAGGGTGAAGAAGTTCAATTAAGCCCCACTTTATATCCAACTGAAGGAGAATCAACTGCGTTCTCATGCCGTATATTTGTTCTGGGCATTTGCTATCACGCTGTGTCCCTTCATCATATTCATGCCTCATTGTGTTGCTATTATCAATTGTATCAGTGTTTTTGCTACCTTGGGGTTGGTGATAGAGGAGAACCTGGAAATCATTCGTTGCACTACAGTGAGGTTTGCCTCCGTTATTACCAAATTAATACCCTATTTCTCCACTTTATAGATCCGGATCCTGCACTGCTTAGGTCAGCGGCAGTATTGCCATTGACTTCAAGGAGAGCAGGACTACACTATGGGTGAGTAGCTGGACTTCGAGTCCCTGTGTCTGAATGTAACAACAAACTCACCCGGTTTAACAAAACAGACGGATGTTTTCTACATCATCTTCCCCACTGCGGTCATCCCCTGGCACATTCTGTTCTACTAAAGTGTACCAAAAACAAGACACGAGGAAAAAGCCCCAACTCGAATTGATTTTTCTTTACAAACAATCAAGTGTGTGGAAAAGGCAGGAATCTAGCATTTGCGCCCTACTATTTCTCAGAGGCAGAGGGTTATAACCCATCCCTCAAAACCAAGATTAGCCACACAGCGAGTCTCTAGGTCCTTTCCCCTCTTACTTAATAGAAGGCGGCATTCTCCTGGCCACTCGTCCTGCTGGAGCTGGGGGAAATAGGAGAGCAGGGAAATCTCGAGCGAAGGTGTTTAACCAAGGCTATATTATTGAACCAGCACGAATGTTTATAGATAGAGCAGATAAGACAGCATTGCAGGACCCCCCTGTAAAGAAATCTGCAGTGCTGATTACTGCCAGCCACTGCCACTGGGAGCGGCCGGCCACAGAACGGAGGTGGGAGGATGGAATAAGGGGGGGGGGGGAGAGGAAGGAAAACCACTTCTAAATGTCCCTTATTCACACACACCTCCTCTCCTTCCATGTATGTTGTCTGCTTTGCGCTCTGCAGCTGGACGCACAATTCAGACTGCCCAGTTTGCAGAATGAGAAGAGAAACCTCTCGTAGGGAGCCCGAGGCGTTGTGGGGTCAGCAGAGAGTGTGGCGGGAGACTTCCAGGGAGGATCCCCCAAGTATTTATTTTTGACCCAGGCCATTTGATGCAATCTAGTGTGGTCCCAACACAACACGCTCTTCAGACGTGTCTTTGACGAACCAGAGCTACAAGTCCCCTTTGCAGGGCTCGTTTAGTCGTGTCCAGAGGGATGGTACTCTGGAGGCGCAAGGAAGCCCCCCCACCCCCACCCCACACTCAGGAGGTGTAAACACAGGCGGTGGGGCGAGAACAAACAAGGGCTTGGATCCCGGCATGTTCTCCAAACTTTCCCCAGCCTCAGTGTAAGGGAGACGGTAAATGGGCAGAGTAACTGTGGCCCGGTCAGCCCCAAGGGGAAGTTCTCAGGGCTAGGTGGAAACACTGAGCTTATACGGGCGCGCAAGTTATAACGCCAGGGCGCGCAACCCAACTGCTCACCTCTCCTGGAGATCTGAAAGAGCAGGCGGGGCTGGGAGGCTCTGATCGCCGCGGATAAGCTGCTCTCCCTGCCCATGAATGCCGCTTTCCTCTCGGGCATCAGCCGGATCCTCAGCCTTCCTTCTCCGGAGCGGATCCACCAGCTGAACAGCTCGGTGAGGTTAAACTCCAGCTCGCCCGCAGCTGGCTCTGCTTCTTCGCCCGCTGCCTGGGTCGGGTCCCAGGCGCAGCCCTCCCGCAGGCTCCCTTCTCCCACCTCCAGCACCAGCTGCTTGGCTCGGCGGAGCTTTCGCACCGAGCCCCCTTTCAGCACCTTGGACAGGGCTCGAGGCCGGGCTGGCTGCTGCGGGGATCCGGCCCCGGGAAGCCAGGAGTTCGCCGCCCGAAGCAGGGGCGAGCACTCCAGCACCAGGCTGCAGCGCGCCCGGAGCCAGCCCACTGCTTCCCCTCCGCCCAGCAGCAGGTCCCGCAGGTAGGTCCGGAACAGGGAAGGGACGATGAAATCTACCGCCAGGCTCTTCCTCTGGAGCCGGGAGAAGCTGGGGGGTTCTCGCTGCAGCTGCTGCCCAGGCCGGGAGCCGGCGAGAGAGGTCCTCTCTTCCAAGCTCAGGGCTGGGGGGAAGGAGAGGAGCACGGTGGCCACAAAGAAGGGGGAAAGGCTGGCAGCTTTCATATTAGCATGTGATGGGGGAAGGAGTCACTGGGTTCTAGGGGATCCCCACGACTCAGTCACCAGCTGGATTCACGGGGGTTGCCGGGTGATTCCCCGACTCCCTCACTTGCAAGAGCTCAGGGGAGCCACTGGATCCCTCTACTCCGTCACCAGCAGGAGCTGCAGGGAGCCAAGGGAATCCCTGGATCGCCTCCCCGCTCAGGCACCCCTGGGACCCACTGGATTCCTGGCAATCCCTCCTAGTCAATCACCAGCCAGATCCAAGCGAGCCCCTGTCCTCTCTCACCGGAGCCCGCCGCTGGCCGGATGCGTGTGTCCGAGCCCGATGTGCAGACACGAGGGTGTCTCTTCTCACACTCCTCTGCACGACACGGCCATTCACAAGTGCGGCTGGGCTGGCCCGCTCCCCCCTCAGCAGCGCACACCTTCCCCAGCGGGCAGCCCCGGCTCGGCTGCTCCCCTGGAAGGCAGGGCTGCGTCTGGGGCCGGAGCTGATCCCATCCCCGGCTAGTTGCAGAGAGTCTCTCTCGCGCGCCTCGGCTGCTCGCTGCGACGATTCTTCTTGCCCGACCCTTTGCAGGAGGAAAGCCCACGCTGAACTTCAGGAGCAGCCCAGCTCCTGTTCCCGATTCCCCTCCCGTCACTGGCCGGAGACACCCTGCTCCAGCCCTACTGGCTGCGCCTGCCCTCTGAGCTGGCCCTGTCCTTGGACGGGTCCTGGTGGGTTTCTGGAGTGGCTGGCTGCTGGGGTGAGACGGGACCTCAGCTTGGGGGGTCCCCCCCAGTCTCTACGCCCGGCTCTCCAGTGCCTCCCCTGGGGTCCCTTGGCCAGTTGCTGCTGGTTTTCTGGAGTAGCTGTAGCGGCTGGTGGGGCGGATGAGCTCAGATAGTGGGTCCCCCGGCCAGCTCCCTACGTCTTACTGCTCTCGGCACCTTGAACCATCACGTCTGTGGAGCCGCTGCGAGTGTCCGTGGCGGGAGGAGGTGAGAGGCTGAGTGAGGAGCTCAGCAGCCGCCCGCCGGTCTATAGTGCCAGCCGCCGCCGCTGCTGCCGCCGCCGCTCGTGGCAGTCGCTGGTTCACAGCTGCCTGGCCCGCTCGCGGCCGGTGCAAGGATTTTTTACAGGCTCCAACTACCCGCCACAAGCCAGGTATTACCCTGCCACAGCTAACGTCACGCCTGAGTCCTGCTCCCACCAGCCAATGGCGTGTTCAGGGGACATTATTATTCAAATGATCTGAGAGAGGGAGGAGGCTCAGGCTAGCGGGGGTGTCTTCATTGAGAAAAGCACTACCATCCCTTCCCCTCCCCCTGCTCCGTGTGACTGGTGGAGAAGCAGGCTGGCTGGCTGCTGGAGGCAAACGAGAGCCTTTGAAGGGGATTTGGCAATAATGCCCTTTCCCTAATTATGCATCAAAAGATTAAGCAGATCAAGCACAAGCAAAGCAAGTTCACGACTCAAAACGAGGAGATCTGCGAGAAGAGGCGTTTAGTTCACCACCTCTGTGATCCGCACAGTTGCAATTCATCTGCGGAAATGACTTTTAATGACAAGAAATTGTCCGAGAGTGGGAGGCGAAAAGATTCCTCTAGTGAAGAAGCCAGTGGAGCGAGTAGGGGACGAGGGACGGGGGGAGATCTGGGTTCTGTTTTTTCATCTGTGCGACTGACTAATGTCCTGTGTGACTTTAGGCAAGTCTCAAACGGAGATTTTCAGGGTGCTTATCCCTTCAAGGCAGGTGTTTTCAAAGGAGCCTAACCTCCATGTCTCCATTTCCACACCTGTCAATAGAGTGCTAGCTCTTACTTTCAGTATTTAAAACAGCTGTAAATGTAGAATTCATACCTCCATAGCAGAGGTGCCCCATGTAAGACCCTCTATGCATCATGTGACGAGAAATAGCCTCTGCAATGGGGGGAATTATACACTGATAGTTATTTGGATTTATAAAAAAAATAAAGAAGAGGGATTATTTGTAATTCACGATGAGATCCTGGAAAGATTTAAAAGTTGGAAAGAGAATATTCATCTTGTTTTGTAGGTTGACCCCTACATTGAAAGTAAGAGTTTAAAAAAATTACTCAAACACTTAATATTTGTTGTCTATGGTTTTAAATACTTCTTTATAGAAGAGATCCAGAGAAATTCACTCTCTTCCTTAGACAAAGTCATGTCTAACACACAGCATCAAGCTCATTAAGGTAACACAGAGACAGATTCTGTCCTGCATCTTGTGAGTCACAATCCAGAGGGGAAAGCAGCAAAGGGTTTTTTTTAAGTCAGATTGTGGTTTGCTGGGTTGGAGGTGGTGGTGGTGAGGAGGGCAATACAATGATAGAGGTGATATTCTACAAGATCATGAATGGTGAATAGGGAAGTGTTATTTACCCCTTCACATAAGAAAAACTCAGGGCCACCCAGAGGATTCAGGGGGCCTGGGGCAAAGCAATTTCGGGGGCCCCTTCCATAAAAAAAGTTGCAATACTATAGAATAGTATATTCTCATGGGGGCCCCTGCGGGGCCCAGGGCAAATTGCCCCACTTGCCCCCCCCCCCAGGCAGCCCTGGAAAAATTAGGGGTCACCCACTGACATTTATAGGCAATAAGTTTAAAAACAAACATAAGAAAGAACTTCTTCACACAAGACACAGTCAGCCTGTGGAACTTGTTGCCAGGGGATGTTGTGAAGGCAAAATGTCTAAGTAGGTTCAAAAGAGAATTAGATAAGGTCATGGAGGATAGGTCCATCAATGGCTAATAGCTAAGATGGTCAGGCATGCAACCCCATGCCCCGGAATCCCTTAGTCTCCAACTGCCAGAAGCTCAGACTGGATGACAGGGGATGAATCATTCAAAATTGCCCTGTTCTGTTCATTCCCTCTGAAGCAGCTAGTACTGGCCATTGTCCAAAGACAGAATCCTGGGCTAGATGGATCATTAGTCTGACCCAGTATGGCCGTTCTTATGTTTGGACATATACTGAGGGTCTTTTAAGAACAGCCCCCTGGCACCCTACCCACAACTGCCTATGATTTGTGCTAAACCACAAATCCTGGGAGTAATGAGTGCTATAGACATGCCCTGTCTTGCCTGTGAGGAGGGATAGTATAATAGGGCTGCTCATCAGCCTGTTACAGGGCATGACTGCTCTGTAGCAGCCCCTGCAGGCTAAGTGTGGTGTTGCAGACACTCTCTACCTCAGTTTCCTCCTCCCCGGGTTTTCTGTCTCTCCCAGTGATCATGTGGCTCAGCCCTCCAGCTGGATCACTCTGAGTTCAAGCCCTTTTTAGGGTAACAAGTCTAAACAAGAGTCCCAGATAAACAAAATCCTCTCTTTTGACTTTTGGGCTTCTCTGAAACCTGCCCTCTGAGCCCTGCTGTCGGTTCCTTCTGGGTTACCCTTCAGTCTTGGTCTTTCCTGAAACAGGAACACGGCCCTCCTCCTGGAGCTGGGTAATTCAGGCATTTACTACCTCTCTCCTTAAGCCGGGAGTTTGCAGCTGTCCTCCTTGGAGCGAAGTTGTAAGTCAGCCAGCTGTAGAGCCTTCCCCCAAGTGGTCCTCAGACAAGCCAGCCTGCTAGCATCTACAGTGCTATAAGGTAGGAAGCCACCCTCATGCTAGTCCACTTCTCCCAGCTCATCCCCAATTGGTTGGGAGAGAAGGGAGCCTTGCCCAATCCTCTCTGCCAGGCACAGTGATGGCATTTCCTCCCGAGCCGGATTTATTCCTCATGACTACTTCATAATATTTTATATATACACAGAGAGAGAGAGAGAGAGAGAGAACACTAGAAGATATCAGACCTTTCAAAATATTAAAGGGCTAATACCTCATGACAGATACCTGTAGGCACCACTACCCTCAAGAAGACAAAATATCCCATCAAAGAGCCTTATGTTACTCCTGCACCCAGGGATTTCTCCTCAGCTCCTTGCAGCAATTTCTTGGTCCTTTTACCTCAGCAGAGCAGTGTCTAAGGGCCCGAACAGGAATCAGTATTGGCCCCTTCAGGTCTGACCCAAAGCCCCCAAAAGTTAGTGGAAAGATTCTCACTGACTTCCATGGGTTTTGGATCAGGCCTTTAGTTATTTGGCAAACCTAATGCTTTTGAAGGTATTGTATGGCAAACATTAAAGAGAAATATGTAAACCAGTGTTTACATATGCAGTTACTGGAGCTGGTTGAATTTTTGTTTTGTTTAAAGCATTAACAAAAAAGGCTCCCCCCCCCAAAAAAAAGTAAAATTGTTCACAAAGCCTTTATTAAATGTGTTTCTCAAAACTAGAAATGTCAGAATCTGACATTGTTTGGCTTTTCTTCTTTTCAGTTATTCCCCCCCACACTTCCTCTCGTATTTGTCCCATTCCTCTCCTATTCCCCTCTCCCGCACCTTGTTATTAAATGCAATAGAATGAATGATGTCCAGGGTTGTTTGAAAGAAAAGTGAAAAATATCCCCCCTCCTTTACCTTCCATTCTCCTTTTTCCTACTCTAACTCCTCAAAAGTTGAAGAAATTTCCCAAACAAACTGGGGACATCACTCATTCTATTGCATTCAGAAGAAAACATTGAAAAAAAGTGGGGAAAAGTGGGGGAGGGAGACCAATTTTTAAAATAAACATTTTAAAATACCCAAAAGGGTTTAAAAAAAAAAGTGTGTGTGTGGCTGGGGGTGGGGGGTGGGAAATCAGTTTGAATGAAAATAATTTCAAAGATTTATGAAGCTATTTTTCCTTTTTTTGACCAGTTCTAAGTGTTAGACTGTAAGTAGGGTAATTATGTTTCTTGATAACCAAGTATTATTCATTTTACTGGAAGTTGCCTGCATGAATTACTTATTGCCCTGTACTTCGTACTCAATGCATGTATTTTTATAATCCAGGTATTACATAGTAGTTACAGAGTAATTATTCTGTCACATAGTTAGTTCTTTTGGCAATAAAAAAAACAGTGTTAGTTACAGGTATTGTGAAGTATAATCACAGAGTAACCATGCTATAATTGCAAATAGAGGCTGTAATTTATAGCCACAGTATTATAAAAATATAATAAGGATCTTTTCTACACACGAGCCGAAGAACTAAGATCAATCAGCATAGTAACACTCAGGTATATAATATTTTTAATACAAAAAGCATACTGGTGCCATATTCCAGTCTTTGGCCTTTAAACTCCCTTAACTAAAGCCCACTAAAGACAGTGGCAGTCTTTCCATTGACCTCAGTGGGCCCTACAATCCCCACAGCTTGTAACTTTCACTGTTTTAGGTTTCATTAGACTCACTTACCCAACATGTGACTTATGATTGCTTACCCATCACTTCTGAATTTGGCCTGTAGTATTTTAGGGCCTGATGATGCCTCAATTAGAGTAATTAGCAAAGCTCCCATTAATGTCAGTTAGAAAGAAGATCCCATGCCCTTAGGTATCAGGCTTTAGCCACAAACAGATTTTTTTTTTAAAATGTGTAATTTAGTACATTCAGAAAGATGCAAGCACATCAAGCTATTATATAATATAAAATGCAATATACAAGGGTTAACATTTGATCTTTATGCTCTTATTTAAGCCAAGGATCCTTATTTGAAATATATAAAAGATGGAATGAATTAATCATAGTCTTATTGTTGTTTTTCCCATTCAGTATCCTCTTATACAGTAGCAGCTAGAATCACATTAATGTCTGCATTAGTGAGACTTGAGAAATCGATCCTCAAACTTACCCCATTCCACCAAATTATTTTGGCCTGTCATCTTAATCATGTTGAGCGCTATACACTAGCAAGTTTCTTACAAAAATAGCAATTGGAGAAAATGAAATACAGTTCACTGGAAGAAAATGTTCTAAAAGTCTCTTTGACTAGTTTATTGCAGGCTGTTTGCCTACTTGAATGAATCAGATTTCCATCAAATAAAGATTCCACTAGGGAACTTTTATAGCTTTCATTCCTCATGTGACAGATATGGCAATTTCCTGCCATGTCCTGCACAAACCTTATTGAATTAAGTTAATCTTAAGAGTTGATCATATTAAAAAAATGCAAATATTTATGCATTATTGGGGGATTGCGTGTAGCATCTCTAAGAGGGAGACATAGCCCATGTAAACCATAGGAAGCGGTATGAGCTCGAAAGGACTATTTGAAACAATGGGCCAGACAAGAATTAACTTTTATACTTAAATAGGTTCCCAGGAAATATCTGAGGGGATGAATATGCAAATATACACCATCCAATTATGCAAGAGCTCAGCCTTTTGAAGAATCACCCCAAGGAGGCGACCTCCGCTGATTGTCTGTTACGTGAGGACAAAATCAAAGGCCCAAACATTATAAAGGAGGGACTCAAAGGTTCATGAGAGTTCTTGTTCTGAGAAAGATGTAATGAATTTATAATCACAGAAAAAAACTCTGCATAGGGTCTGAAGGACTGACTCCTACCAGATCCCTTGTTGCAGTTGAGGGTGATCGCTGCTAAGCTTATTTGCACGTGTGTAGCTTCTTTTATTGTTTTAATGTTTTCTCTGCAATGCTTATGTGTTCAGAATTGTGCAGCCTGGAACAATCCCATTCAGGAAGGAGAGAGATTCACTTCTCTGCCCAAGAAAGATGACAGCTGAGGGGCTGGGAGCCTAGAAGTGGGTGCCCTCACTGGACCATGGAATGGGAATACAGGTGCAGTTTCCCTGAACTGTGACACCTCAGTATTTCCAGTTGTTGATCATCAAGCACAGGACTTGATCCTATGCTCATTGAGGTCAATGACAAAGCTCCCATTGATTATAATAGTTCAGGATCAGGACCTTAATGCAGATTTCCAACTCAGCCATTAAGTATTTACCAAAAAATTGGATTAATGCAATTATTCTAACTTCCCATTAAGCAAGATCACGTCTCCCAAAGTCTGTTGTTTACTCTGTTACATGGAGACCACTTACCACTACTCACCCCCTTATGGTCAGATGGTGTGTCGGAGCTCTCTTGCTGGGCTAGCACCCCTTGCCAATGGCCACTTGTGACGCATGACCAGAAAGGGTTAAGCATCCTGCAGGATAAATGAATCAAATTCAACCCATAAAAACATATGGGGAGATAATGTTTGTGTATTTACATATATATTGGTAGAAGTCAGTGTAATCAAACAGTCCCTGTCTATGCTGTATTCTGTTAATTCAGAGATCAAAAGAACATCTTAGCATTTAAATGAACTGTAAACATAGGATATCGCTATATTCATCTCTTTGAAATGTATAGCAAATCATCTGCGAATGGTGGAAAAACAGGCAATTGCCTTATGTTGATCTCTGTGGATAATTACCGGTGATGCTTAGGAAATGAGTGTTTGTTGTTTGCGGAGGGACTCCGAGCTATCAAAGAAGACCTATAAAAATGACGTGGGTCCTGATCCTGTCATCTCAGATCTGCATGAGGGTTCATGCAGGGGAAGCCTAAGCCACAAGGACCGAGATCCCAGTTCTGAGTGGACGGCCCTGAATACAAATATTGGACTATAACCTTTGAACTCCGGCTGTCAAGCGATTAAAAAAATTAACCGTTTCTAATTGCACTGTTAAACAATAATAGAATACCACTTATTTAAATATTTTGGATGTTTTCTACATTTTCAAATATATCAATTTCAATTACAACACAATACAAAGTGTGCAGTGCTCACTTTATATTTATTTTTTATTACAAATATTTGCACTGTAAAAAAACAAAAGAATTGTATTTTTCAATGCACCTCATACAAGTACTGTAGTGCAATCTCCTTATCATGGAAGTTGAACTTACAAATGTAGAATTATGTACAAAAAACTGCATTCAAAAATAAAACAATGTACAATTTTAGAGTCTGCAAGTCCCTCAGTCCTACTTCTTGTTCAGCCAACTGCTCAGACAAACAAGTTTGTTTACATTTGCAGGAGATAATGCTGCCTGCTTCTTGTTTACAATGTCACCTGAAAGTGAGAACAGGCGTTCGCATGGCACTGTTGAAGCTGGCGTCACAAGATGTTTATGTGCCAGATGTGTTAAAGATTCATATGTCCCTTTATGCTTCAACCACCATTCCAGAGGACATGCGTCAATGCTGATGATAGGTTCTGCTTGATAACGATCCAAAGCAGTTCAAACCGACGCATGTTCATTTTCATTATTTGAGTCAGATGCCACCAGCAGAAGGTTGATTTTCTTTTTTGGTGTTTCGGGTTTTGTAGTTTCCACATTGGAGTGTTGCTCTCATAAGACTCCACACCTCATCCCTCTCAGATTTTGGAAGGCACTTCAGATTCTTAAATTTTGGGTCGAGTACTGTAGCTATCTTTAGAAATCTCACATTGGTACCTTCTTTGCATTTTGTCAAATCTGCAGTGAAAGTGTTCTTAAAATGAACAACATATGCTGGGTCATTATCCAAGACTGCTATAACATGAAATATATGGCAGAATGTGGGTAAAACAGAGCAGGGGATGTACAATTCTCCCCCAAGGAGTTCAGTCACAAATTTAATTAACACATTATTTTTTTAACGAGCACCATCAGCATGGAAGCATGTCTTCTGGAATGGTGGCCGAAGCATGAAGGGGCATACAGATGTTTAGCATATCTGGCATGTAAATACCTTGCAATCCGGCTACAAAAGTGCCATGCAAATGCCTTTTCTCACTTTCTGGTGACACTGTAAATAAGAAGAGGGCAGCATTATCTCCTGTAAATGTAAACAAATGTGTTTGTCTTAGCAATTGGCTGAACAAGAAGTAGGACTGAGTGGACTTGTAGGCTCTGAAGTTTTACATTGTTTTGTTTCTTGAGTGCAATTATGTAACCAAAAAAAATCTACATTTGTAAGTGGCACTTTCACAACAAGACTGCACTACAGTACTTGTATGAGTACAATTGAAAAATACTGTTTCTTTTGTTTATCATTTTTACAGTGCAAATATTTATAATAAAAAATAACACACGCTTTGATTTCAATTACAACACAGAATATATATGAAAATGTAGAAAAACATCAAAATATTTAATAAATTTCAATTGGTATTCTATTGTTTAACAGTGTGATTAAAACTGTGATTAATCACAATTCTTTTTAATTGTGATTAATTTTTTGAGTTAATTGCGTGAGTTAACTGCAATTAATCGACAGCCCTACTTTGAACTATTTCTGAAAGAACTCTATGCATCTACAAAGCTCACCACTTCTGCTATGAATCTGAATCTCAAGATTGACTCATGTCTGTATGTATATTGTTCTTTTAACCAATTCTCTCTCCCTTTTCTTTTTTAATAAATTTTAGTTTAGTTAATAAGAATTGGCTGTAAGAGTGTATTTGGGAAAGGTCTGGAATACTCATTAACCTGGGAGGTAATGTGTCCGATCCTTTGGGATTGGCAGAACCCTTTTTTATATGATGAAATAAGATTTTCAGAAATCCTCATCATACCTGACTTCGTGGAGGCCTGAGGCTGGGTTACTTTAAGGAAACTGTTGTTGACTTCTGAATAACCCATGAGGTATAATGGAAGCTGCTTTGTGCTGGCTTGATAAATCTAAGTATTGGAATATCTACCAGCTTTGGGGATTGCCTGCCCCATTCTTTGCAGTTCACCCTAATTGAGTGACCTCAGCTGGCTCCCCTGGGATTCCGGTCACACCACTCCAGCACTGTGGCAGTTCCTTGGTCAATAACTCAGCCCTTCAGCCAGACCGCACCATCTTCACACCACCCCTCCTGCAGCTCCAGTTGTCCCAAATGAAGTGTTCAAAAACATCTTTAACAGACATAAAAGTCCTTCTGCACTCTTTGGGGCTCATCCTAGGCCGGTCTTTGGCTCAGACTACTGCCCCCTTGCCAGGCAGGACAACCCTTACAATGGGCCTGTACCCCCTTCCCTTTCTAGGGGCTGGTAGGGGAACCCAGTTTCACCCTCTACTCCAGGTTCAGCCCGGGGCCCCTATACTGCACAGCTAGGTTTTCTCCTTTATCTGTGTTGCAGTTTTTCCTGGGCCACTTCCTACCTCATCTCTTGCTTACCCTGCGGGTCTCTTCCCTGGTCAGTTACGGTCTCTCCCAGGCCTCCCTGCCTAGAAAGTTTTCTTACTCTCTCCCGACAGGCTTTGTCCAACACTTAGGCCTGGGTCCCCTTCTTATGGGGACTTTCCTGATTTCCCTCAGGTGGGGCTCGTTCTTTGATCAGGTTGGCTTAGCCCCAGGCTCTCTAGCCCACACTGTTATTCTCTGAAAAATATTCAAACTATTCAATGATCTCCACAACAGCTGGGAAGTTTAGGTTGCATGAAAGGTATCAGTTTCACCTCACCAGAAACAGCCGTCTACTTAGCTACAGAAGTAGTATAGTGTGTGGCAGTGCAAGCTTCCTCCCACGCTGCCTCAGTCGGGGGCCACATCTAGAGTTCAGAGGCTAGCTCAGACACCATACCAGGGGCACCAGAATGGGGAGGGGCAAAGGGGCCATGGCCCCATCACTTTTTACCGTCCATAAGGGCAAGTGATGGGAGGAGGGGGTGGAGAGGAGCGAGCAAGGGGCAGGGTCTTTGGGGGGGAAAGGTGGCATGGTAGCAGGGCCTCAGGGGAAGGGGTGGCATGGGGGCAGGACAGGGCCATGGTTCAGGTGCCGGTGGCTCCCCTACTTTTAGGAAACTTTAGCCATTCCTGCACCATACCCATTCAAGCTCTGACCTCTCCACCAAGGAAGTTGAGTAGGACAATGTGGTTTACAGCAGCCATCTATTATCTTTTGGAACTTAGCTGACAAACAGACACTTATTTCACATGAGTCCAATGAACGACTGTTAAACTTCTGGTCAATACCACCCTAGAATAGATTTTAACTTGTCATCTCGACCTCTCACTGAGCCATCCAGCCTTCACTTCCTCCCCACAATGGGGGTATTTATTCTTTGAGAATCACTGAAAATTACCAAGAGAGAGTTCTACCTATTTGAAATCAAGACAATCATGCTGTGCACACGTGTTTAGAGGGGGCAGTTTCTACATAGGATAAAGGAGGAAAGAGCTCATAAGTTCTAAGGCAAGAAGGGACCATTGTGATCATCTAGTCTGACCTCCTGCATAACACAGGCCAGAGAACTTCCCTGAAATAACTCCTGGGAGGAAGAATTCAAACAGAATATAGGATTGTTGTGGAGTGTCTTCATTACTGTCACTGTGCAGGCCTAAAACCACAGGAGTCCTTGCTGCTTATATGTCCCTTCTTCACAGGGAGTTGGACTGGATTTGTGTGACTGCGAGTTTCTCGCCAATCTTGGCTCTATACACACCTGGGAACATTGACTCCCCTGCATATGCACTTCAAGCCTGCCAGTTCCACCTCCTCCCTCCCAGCACAGTGAAACCACACCAATTCTGCTGCTCGTAGGGTCTTCCGCACCTATGGTAGAAGAGGCAGAAATTCCCACATTAAGTCCAATATTCTGGCAACAAGTAGCCAAAAATTCTGACATGATATACCTGAGAATTTTGCTCCTAATAAACCTTTTTGTTCCTCTTTTTTATCTTTGGCAGATAGTGTAAAGCTTCCCTTAAAATCCTAAAATAATCAGTTACCCATTTTATCTTACCAGAACTTTAGAAAGCCTACCTAATGTGGTAAGATGAGGCCCTGAGGCCCGGTTTGAGACCTGAGCTAAAATAATGGTCAAGACTTTTCTAACATAAAGCAAAGTTAAGCTATGAGCCAGAGGCAGGCCCTGCTCACAGAAGTTGGCAAGAAGAAGGCTGCTAATTGGACATATACACATATCTAAAGGGTATCAAGCACTAATAGGATAAACATGGGCCAGGATGGCACCAGAACACTCCAATACCAACACATTCCATAGAGATAATGAGGAACAGGCTGACCCATCCTAAAAGACAGGGTCAAAAGGATAATATGATGGATAGACTTGTTTGTTTGAACCAACATGTACTAGGAGAAAGGCAGCACCCCAAGGTGCGGAGGGGTTTTACCTCAATACGTCAGGAGTGATTTGTAACTTGTTTGTACATGTGTATAAGAATGCATCCCTGAGTGGATGTCTTTGTCTGGCCTAGGGGGCAGTGGAGTGTCCCATCACTGACTGAGCCAGTCCATTGTCAGGGGGCACATATTTGTAGTACGTCCCGTAGAGTCTGCGGGGAACTATTACTGTGCTTTGTTTGACAATAAACCTGGCCGGGTGCCTTCATACCTTATCAGAGTCTGTGGTCATTGGGAGTTCTCTCGGGGTCTGCTGTGTCAGCTATCTGCGCAGAGCTGGGGCAGCACACAGAGGGAACACACGCACGCAGCCGACTGTTATCATCATTGAACAGAGCAGAGCATCACACCGGTGACATTTGACAACACCTTGCAACAGCGCTATTTTACTACCACTTCTGCAAGTTAAATGTTAAGTGCTGCCTAACTGCTAAAATGTTTACTTTACATATTTGAGGAAACCTATGAATTCACAGTACTTGCTGGGACAGATACAAATTACGATTTCCATAAAAAGTGAAGGAAGAAAAAGGTACGGCATGCAATCGAGTATCTCTAATAAATGAGTTGGTGTTCTGAAATAAAATAAAATATTGCAACAAATCCCTGGCCAGGCAAGACTTCATGGTTATCATTATGGTGCACATCACCATGGCCAATTGCAATTTCACATTGGTAGCAGAAATAAAACCGAGCTGCTTCTCTTCAAAAAGCACAGGCTCTTGCCACTTAAAGCTAAAGGAAAATCTCCATTAATTCTAAGAAGTAGAGAGTCCATGACACAGAACCAAGCAGTGCTGATTCCATCCAACAAGGAGCTATACTACATACACATGTTGTTACAGGGTCCACTCACTACTAGCACACCTCCTCCTGGCTCTTCTGGGGAGGAGCTCTTTCCAGATCTGACACTCTCTTCTGCCACTTGTTCATTGTACCACAGCATCTCTCTGTGGCTCAGGGTGCTTATTCTTCATGGCTTGGCCCTCCATCCAGGTCACTATACTCTTCACCTTCAAAGGTGGCAAAGCCCTATCTGATGACTGTCCCAGGCAGTCTTCTGCTCCACTGCCTAGTCTGAACCACTTCCCCTATGACTGGTAGGGGAACCCAGCCCCATCCCCTACTCCCAGTTCCAGTCCAGAGACCCTCTGTCTATCAACCATGGTCTACTTTCTCCCAGACCTTGTTGCTTTTCCCTAGACTCCTTCCTACATCTTCTGGGTCCCCACTCTCTAGGTTTACCAATGCAAATTCCTTCTTTCCACAGAGTAACTACAGACTAAACTCTACAGCCCCAAACACACCTCTCTTCTCCCAGGAAGTGACTGCAAACTACTTCCCCTGCAGCCCCCTTGCTACTGCTGACTTCCTGGATCTATATCAGTTCCACCTGTTCCTTCTCAGCTGGGTTCCATCATCAACATCAGGTTTTCCATCCCCATCACTCCCCCAGATACAACTTATTAGATTAATTTACACACACACACACAAAATTTAAGGGAACCTAATACAGTTTTACTTCTTGTCAGGGAATCAGCAAGTTACTACTATGCTCTTCCCTGCTGCTCCAAACTACAGAGGTTGCTACATTGTGTTCAAAACATTTTTGCACAGAATAGGAAGAGCCACGCACTCTTTGTTCCTCATATATGCATTCCACGCATGATCCACTGGTGGGTCCAAGTCAGAGACACAACTACAAAAAATCTCCCTTTGACATCAATTGGAAAGAAGATCATTCCTTAAGTTATCAGGCTTTTGCCATAATAGACAATTCTTTCTGCAAATTCATTACATTCCAAAAGATGCCAATGCATAAAACTATTCTATAATATAAAATGCAACATAAAAGTGTTAAAAATTGGTTTGTATGCTCTTGTTTAACCCAAGGTTCCTTATTGCTGGTCCTTAATTTCAGTAAGTATCCTCTTATTCTATAGCAGGTTGAATCACATTAATGTCTGTGTTTCCCCAAACCTGTTCCAGCAAATTATTTTGGACTTGCATCTTACCACTGCTGAGCACTACATACTAGCAAGCCTCTTACCCTCCTCCCACAAAAAATGCCATTTATTGGAGAAAATGTAATGTTGAGTACAGGAAGAAAATTTTCTAAAAAGTCTCTTTGAGTAGTTTATTTTAGGCTGTTTGCCTGATTGTGCAAATGAGATTTCCCTCCAATAAAGTTTCCACTAGGGGAGTTCTAAAGCTTTCATTCCTCAATATTTCTAGTTGTTGATCATCTAGGTTTTGATTCTATGCTCGCTGAAGTCAATGGCAAAACTCCCTTTGATTTTAATCGTGCAAGACCAGGGCCCCAATTCAGATTTTCAACTCAACCACTAAGTATTTTCAGTGATGAATTTTGATGAATTCATTTATATCTGATCTGCTAAGTAAGATCATGTTGTTTACTCTTGAAATTGTCCAAAGTATTCAATGACCTCCACAACAAGTAGGAAGTCAAGGTTGTGTGAAAGGTGTCAGTTTCACATCACTGGAAATGGCAGTCTTCTATTTATCTACAGAAGAAGTATAGCATATGGCAGTGCAAGCTGCCCCCACACTGCCTCACTAATGTGCCACAGCCTTATCCTGGGGGCACCACATCATTCTAGGGCATGTCTACACTGCAATTAGACACCGATAGTTGGCCCCTGCCTGCTGCCTCAGGGTTGCGGTCCTTGGCTAAGGGGCTGTTTAATTGCGGTGTACGCATTTCAGCTCGGCTTGGAGCCTAAGCTCTGGGATCCTCCCACTTCTCAGAGTCCTAGAGCCCAGGCTCCAGCCCGAGCCCAAACATCTACCCTTCAATTAAACAGCTCTGTAGCCTGAGGACTGCGAATCCAAGTCAGCTGGTACGGGCCAGCCGTGGGTTTTTAATTGCAGTGTATACGTACCCCTAGAGTTCAAAGGGTAGCTCAGACACCATACCCATTCAATCTCTGACCTCTCTGCTACGACTGCCACCACAGATGTTGAGTAGGACAATGTGAGCTTTTGTGATGTACAGCAGCCATCTATCATCTTTTGGAACTTGGCTGACAACAGCAACTTATTTCACAGAAGTCCACTGAACAACTGTTAACTTTTTGGTCACTACCACCCTGGGATAGATTTGAAGATAAAATAGTGCAACAAATTCTTCTCCATGAAGAACTTCATAGTGGTCATTACGGTGCTCACCAACATGGCCATTTCTAATTTCACGCTGGCAGCAAAAATAAACCCGAGATATTCCTTTTCCAAAAACACAGGTTCCTGTCACTTTAAATCAAAGGAGAATCTTAGCAGTATAGGGTCTATAACACAGAACCAAGCAGTTCTGTTTCCATCCAAGAAAGAATAGTACTTCACACACATGTCTAATAGCTAATTTAATGAAACCTAATACAGTTTCACTTCTCATCAGGGAACCCACAGGTTGCCATTATTCTCTTCCCTAAGCTGCTCCAAACTATATAGGTTGCTACATTGTGAACTACTACAAAACATTTTGCATAGAACCTGAAGGGCTATGTGCTTTCTTTGTTCCTCATGTGTGGGTTCCACTCATGAGCCACTGGTGGCTGTAGGACAGAGACACAATGGGCTTTTGTAAATTAGAAACAATCCTGGAGGAAATCCAGTGACAAAACTCCCTTTGAGTTCAGTGGGGATGGGATTTCACCCTTTGTGTCCTTTTGAGAAATACAGAAATAAAGGGCAAGATTTTTGAAAATCTATGAGAGCTGACGGAAAATTTTTGACTGTAAACTTTCCCTGCCAAAACCCCATTTTTCATGGGAAAAGGTCACTTCTGTTTTTTTGGAGGGCTTTTTAACAAATTTATGAAGGGAAAATTTCTAGAGGACACAAACCTTTTCATTCTGTTGCATTTCAAATTGAAATTTTTGTTTTGTTTTTTTGGAAACCAAACTTTCCAAAATTGATTTTCCATTCTTCAAACCAGCTGTAAAATCCATTCTCTTTACTCCATATTTGGAGGTCTAGACAAATAGTTTGATTTTCAAACATCATTATAGCCAGTGTGAACTGCTGGGTACTCTGCACTTTTGAAACTCCATCCACTTAAGCGGGTGCATAGATATGCAGTTAGAAGCCTAACTTGAGGTGCCCATTTTAAAATATTTTGGAAAAAAATTATACTCCTACCTTCACAGGTGCCAATATAACTATCATTGAGCCACACACTTATTGACACAAGGAAATTCTCAATAACTTCAGTTGGAGTTGCCCATGCATAAAAAGGGCAGAATTCAGGCCTATATTTGTTGAAGTGTGTACCTGAGGAAGGGTTTGGTAAATTGCAAGAACTCTTGATAAGTTTTCCAATAAATTACTGTCTTCATTTTTGTCCCAGAAGTCTTAACTTAAAAATGAGAATATTTGTTATGCAGCTAGATTGTTTTGGTTACATAGGCAGTTGCTCTATTTGCCTGGTTAGTGGCAAACACAGAAAAAAATTGTGTGAAATTAATTTTCTTTAGGGCCTAACTGAATTAATTTATTCTTAACTTCTGTAATTTTATTTTTGTGTATTGTTTTAAAAGTATAATTTGAAGTTAGGAGAAGGACTGAAGCAGCGCTCTACAATAGTTTTCAAATTCAGACTACTTTTTGTTTAGCATTATGGTTAACTACTAAGAGACTATGTTAATAAAATTTGAATATTTGATTAATGTTTCATTCACTGCCATCTTCATAATGTGTTTTCACAGCATTATTAAAATTACATGCTTTTCTGTTGGGAAAAAAAGAAGAAACATTTTAAACATAATTTACTTAATGTTTAATTACTTACATGCAGCCATCTAAATAACCAGCAAAGTGGCTTCAAATAATCATCTTTGTTCTTTTTCTGTGGAATAGGTCAGATTACTGTTTGTTTGTACAATAGCAGCACTCCAAAAGTCTCAATAAGAATCAGCTGTGCTGGGTGTTTTACACATAGAGGTGGCTATATGAATTGATTGCATCCGATGAAGTGGGCTGTTGCCTACGAAAGCTTATGCTCAAATAAATTTGTTAGTCTCTAAGGGTATGCCTACACTATGAAATTAGGTTGAATTTATAGAAGCCGGTTTTATACAGTCGATTGTGTGTGTCCCCACATAAAAAGCTCTAAGTGCATTAAGTCGGTGGACCGTGTCCACAGTACCGAGGCTAGCGTCGACTTCCGGAGCGTTACACTGTGGGTAGCTATCCCACAGTTCCCGCAGTCTCCGCCGCACACTGGAATTCTGGGTTGAGATCCCAATGCCTGATGAGGTAAAAACAGTGTTGCGGGGGATTCTGGATATATGTCGTCAGGCACCCCCCCCTCCATGAGAGCAACGGCCGACAATTGTTTCGCGCCTTTTTTCCTGGGTTACCTGTGCAGATGACATACCACGGCAAGCATGGAGCCCGCTCAGCTCAGCTCAGCTCACCGTCACCATATGTATCTGGATGCTGGCAGACGTGGGACTGCATTGCTATACAGCAGTAGCTCCTTGCCTTTTGGCAGCAGATGCTGTATTACGACTGGTATCCATCATCTTCCTACTCCTCAGTGAGTTCGGTCAGAGGTGCCTGGGCAGACATGTTTTGTCGCCTGGAGACTCAGTCCTGCTGGCAGTCCTATTGCACCGTCTTGACGATGATGGCTAGCAGTCGTAATGCACCATTTTCTGCCAAGCACCCAGAAGATGTCAATGGCTATCAGTCATGGTGCACGTCTGCTGCCAGCCTAAGATGTAAAAGATAGATGGACCAGATTTGTTCTGTATTCATTTGCTTCCCCTTTCCTCTGTGAAATCAATGGCCTGATAAACCCAGGGTTTTGAGTTCAATCTTTGGGGGGGCCATTCTGTGTGACAGTTGTTTGTGTTTCTCCCTGATGCACAGCCACCTTTGTTGATTTTAATTCCCTGTAAGCATGTCGTCACCCGCCACTCCCTCCCTCCGTCAGACAATAGTTTCGCGCCTTTTTTCAGCCCAGACGCCATAGCACTGGGATCATGGAGCCCACTCAGATCACTGCGGCAATTATGAGCACTATGAACACCATGCGCATTGTCCTGGAGTATATGCAGAGCCAAAACATGCCAAAGCAAAAACAGGCGAGGAGGCGATTGCAGCGCGGTGACGAGAGTGATGAAGAAATTGACATGGATATAGACCTCTCCCAAAGTACGGGCCCCAGCAATGTGCAAATCATGGTGTTACTGGGGCAGGTTCATGCCGTGGAACGCTGATTCTGGACCCGGGAAACAAGCACAGACTGGTGTGACCGCATCGTGTTGCAGGTGTGGGACGATTACCAGTGGCTGCAAAACTTTTGCATGCGTAAGGGCACTTTCATGGAACTTTGTGACTTGCTTTCCCCTGCCCTGAAGCACCAGAATACCAGGATGAGAGCAGCCCTCACAGTTGAGAAGCGAGTGGTGATAGCCCTCCGGAAGCTTGCAATGCCAGACAGCTACCGGTCAGTCGGGAATCAATTAGGAGTGGGCAAATCTACTGTGGGGGCTGCTGTGAACCAAGTTGCCAGGGCAATCAAAGACCTGCTGATATCAAGGGTAGTGACCCTGGGAAACGTGCAGGCCATAGTGGATGGCTTTGCTGCAATGGGATTCCCAAACTGTGGTGGGGCGATAGACGGAACCCATATCCCTATCTTGTCACCGGAGCACCAAGCCACTGAGTACATAAACCGAAAAGGGTACTTTTCAATGCTGCTGCAAGCCCTGGTGGATCACAAGGGACGTTTCACTAACATCAATTTGGGATGGCTGGGAAAGGTACATGATGCTCGCGTCTTCAGGAACTCTGGTCTGTTTCAAAAGCTGGAGGAAGGGACTTTCTTCCCGGACCAGAAAATAACCATTGGGGATGTTGAAATGCCTATAGTTATCCTTGGGGACCCAGCCTACCCCTTAATGCCATGGCTCATGAAGCCGTACACAGGCAGCATGGACAGTAGTCAGGACCTGTTCAACTATAGGCTGAGCAAGTGCAGAATGGTGGTAGAATGTGCATTTGGACGTTTAAAAGTGCGCTGGTGCAGTTTACTGACTCGGATAGACCTCAGCGAAACCAATATCCCCATTGTTATTGCTGCTTGCTGTGCGCTCCACAATATCTGTGAGAGTAAGGGGGAGACATTTATGGTGGGGTGGGAGGTTGAGGCAAATCGCCTGGCTGCTGATTACGCGCAGCCAGAGACTGGGGCGGTTAGAAGAGTACAGCAGGGCGCGGTGCACATCAGAGAAGCTTTGAAAACCAGTTTTGTGACTGGCCAGGCTATGGTGTGAAACTTCTGTTTGTTTCTCCTTGATGAACTCTCCCACCCCCCAACCGGTTCACTCTACTTCCCTGTCAGCTAACCACCCTCCTCTCCCCGCTTCGAGCACCGCTTGCAGAGGCAATAAAGTCATTGTTACTTCACATTCATGCATTCTTTATTAATTCATCACACAACTAGGGGGATAACTGCCAAGGTAGCCTGGGAGGGGTGGGGGAGGAGAGAAGGACAAGGACACACTGCAGTTTAAAACTTTACAACTTTAACTCTTATTGAAGGCCAGCCTTCTGATGCTTGGGCAATCATCTGGGGTGGAGTGGCTGGGTGGCCGGAGGCCCCCCCACCACATTCTTGGGCGTCTGGGTGAGTAGGCTATGGAACTTGGGGAGGAGGGCTATTGGTTACACAGGGGCTGTAGCAGCGGTCTCTGCTCCTGCTGCCTTTCCTGCAGCTCAACCATATGCTGGAGCATATCAGTTTGATGCTCCAGCAGCCAGAGCATTGACTCTTGCCTTCTGTCAGCAAGCTGATGCCACCTATCCTCTTCAGCCTGCCACTTGCTCTCTTCAGCCCGCGATTCAGCCCGCCACCTCTCCTCTCGTTCATAGTGTGCTTTTCTGCACTCTGACATTGACTGCCTCCATGCATTCTGCTGTGCTCTGTCAGCGTGGGAGGACATCTGGAGCTCCGAGAACATATCATCCCGAGTCCGCCGTTTTCTCCTTCTAATCTTCACTAGCCTCTGCGAAGGAGAAACATTTGCAGCTGGTGGAAGAAAAGGGAGAGGTGGTTAAAAAAGACACATTTTAGAGAACAATGGGTACACTCTTTCATGTTAAATTTTGCTGTTCACATTACACAGCACATGTGCTTTCGTTACAAGGTCGCATTTTTCCTCTTATATTGAGGGCCTGCCGGTTTGGTGTGAGAGATCACTCACGCAGTGCCAGGCAACAGAATTCGGCTTGCAAGCAGCCATGGTAAGCCACAGTCTTTTGGCTTTTTTAACCTTCATAACATGTGGGAATGGTTTCAAACAGCAGCGCCCTCATTTCCCATACCAAGCACCCGTTGGGTTGGCCATTTAAAATGGGTTTGCAATGTAAAAAGAGGGGCTGCGGTTTCCAGGTTAACATGCAGCACAAACCCAACTAACCCCTTTCCCCCGCACACACCCAATTCTCTGGGATGATCACTTCACCCCTCCCCCCCACCGCGTGGCTAACAGCGGGGAATATTTCTGTTCAGCCGAGCAGGAACGGGCATCTCTGAATGTTCCCTTAATAAAATCACCCCATTTCAACCAGGTGACCATGAATGATATCACTCTCCTGAGGATAACAAAGAGAGATAAGGAATGGATGTTGTCTGCATGCCAGCAAACACCTGGACCATAGGCTGCCATGCTTTGTTATGCAAGGATCCAGACTACGTGCTACTGGCCTGGCGTGGTAAAGTGTCCTACCATGGCGGATGGGATAAGGCAGCCCTCCCCAGAAAACTTTTGCAAAGGCTTTGGGAGTACATCAAGGAGAGCTTTCTGGAGATGTCCCTGAAGGATTTCCGCTCCATCCCCATACACGTTAACAGACTTTTCCATTAGCTGTACTGGCCACGATTGCCAGGGAAAATTAATAATTAATCATTAAACACGCTTGCTTTTAAATCATGTGTAATATTTACAAAGGTACACTCACCAGAGGTCCCTTGTGCGCCCTCAGGGTCTGGGAGCATGCCTAGGGTGAGTTTGGGGGTTACCGGTTCCAGGTCCAGGGTGATAAACATATCCTGGCTGTTGGGGAAACTGGTTTCTCCGCTTCCTTGCTGTGAGCTATCTTCATGGTCTTCATCATCATCTTCCTCGTACCCCAAACCCGCTTCCCTGTTGCGTGATTCTCCATTGATGGAGTCAAAGCACACGGTTGGGGTAGTGGTGGCTGCACCCCCTACCATGGCATGCAGCTCCGCGTAGAAGCGGCATGTCTGCGGCTCTGCCCCGGATCTTCCGTTTGCCTCTCTGGCTTTCTGGTAAGCTTGCCTTAGCTCCTTAATTTTCACGCGGCACTGCTGTGCATCCCTGTTATGGCCTCTGTCCTTCATGGCCTTTGAGACTTTTTCTAATATTTTGCCATTTCATTTACTGCTACGGAGTTCAGCTAGCACTGATTCGTCTCCCCATATGGCGAGCAGATCCCGTACCTCCCGTTCGGTCCATGCTGGAGCTCTTTTGCGATCCTGGGACTCCATCATGGTTACCTGTGCTGATGAGCTCTGCATGGTCACCTGTGCTCTCCACGCTGGGCAAACAGGAAATGAAATTCAGAAGTTTGCGGGGCTTTTCCTGTCTACCTGGTCAGTGCATCTGAGTTGAGAGTGCTGTCCAGAGCGGTCACAATGAAGCACTCTGGGATAGCTCCCGGAGACCAATACCATCTAATTCCGTCCACACTACCCCAAATCCGACCCGGAAAGGCCGATTTCAGCGCTAATCCCCTTGTCGGAGGAGGAGTAAATAAACCGGTTTAAAGGGCCCTTTAAGTCGAAAAAAAGGGCTTCGTCGTGTGGACGTTTCCAGGCTTAATTCGATTTAATGCTGCTAAATTCGACCTAAACTCGTAGTGTAGACCAGGCCTAAGGTGCAACAAGCACCCCCCCGCTTTTTTTTTATTGGGAAGGGTATTCCTTGGATAAGGGACAGTGTAAAAGAAGCCATGAAGATGCTTGTGGGAAAAGCAGACCAACAGACAATGTAATCTGCCATCAATGGCAGAGTGAAATTGGGGGTTGTGACCTGGCCTCTCATTTCCTATGCACAAAAACTCCCACTAACATAGTTTTTGATGTGCAAAAAACCCCCCACAAAATAATTTTCATGAGGATCAGCTAACATAATAAGATTTAAGAGAGCATCATAGGCAGAAGAAGCCAGTTAGTATATTAGATGTAAAGACTACAGATGTGCATCCACTTATTCCACCACATCACTGTTTCAAAAACTGGTATTCAGAGTAAAAGCTGAATCAAAAAGTGCCTCTTTTAATAGGTATTAAATGGTATAAGAATGTCTTTTATTATATCAGGGGAGAAAAAGAAAAGATGGGTCCATTAATAAATGAAGAAAGAGCCAACAATCAATGAGGGCTCGACAATGTTTGAGCTGCTTTTTCACTCTTTTTAAAATTGATCTTTAACACAAAAAGTGGTATGGACAATTGGGAAGTAATGGAGAGCCTGTCTGTACAGCTACTAATAAAAGGTCTGTAAGGAAATACTTGGAAAAAATATGATAGATCTATATCAGCAGGTCTGGATGATACACATCACAGGGTCTTAATTTAGCTAATGAATTGACTGTACCACTGGCAGTTGGTTCTGAAAAGTCAAGGAGAACCTAGGAGATCTCGGAGGATGGAGAAAAAAGTAAATGTGGTGCTGATCTTTATCAAGAGAGGGAAAAAGTCACCTTGGTTAGTCTACATTTTAGCTCTAATAAACTAATGGAAGAGACAGTGGGCCAATGCCTCAGATGACAGTGGAACTACCCCAGTTAACACCAGGGTCTGGACCACTGAGAACTAATATTCTCCAAGTCCAGAGGATAAAAAAAACACAAGCGCTAAAGAGCACGGACTTTATCAAGTTGTACCAGACAAACACGATTACTCTTCGGGGCTCAAATGACAATTGTACAGTGGTTGGACGGGATGCAGTAGATTTTTAATAAAAGAACAGGAGTACTTGTGGCACCTTAGAGACTAACAAATTTATTAGAGCATAAGCTTTCGTGGACTACAGCCCACTTCTTCGGATGCATATAGAGTGAAACATATATTGAGGAGAAATATATACACACATACAGAGAGCATGAACAGGTGGGAGTTGTCTTACCAACTCTGAGAGGCCAATTAAGTAAGAGAAAAAAAACTTTTGAAGTGATAATCAAGGTAGCTCAGTACAGACAGTTTGATAAGAAGCAAGTGTGAGAATACTTACAAGGGGAGATAGATTCAATGTTTGTAATGGCTCAGCCATTCCCAGTCCTTATTTAATCCTGAGTTGATTGTGTCTAGTTTGCATATCAATTCCAGCTCAGCAGTCTCTCGTTGGAGTCTGTTTTTGAAGTTTTTCTGTTTTAAGATAGCCACCCGCAGATCTGTCACAGAATGACCAGACAGGTTAAAGTGTTCTCCCACTGGTTTTTGAGTATTATGATTCCTGATGTCAGATTTGTGTCCATTAATTCTTTTGCGTAGAGACTGTCCGGTTTGGCCAATGTACATGGCAGAGGGGCATTGCTGGCACATGATGGCATATATCACATTGGTAGATGTGCAGGTGAACGAGCCCCTGATGGTATGGCTGATGTGATTAGGCCCTATGATGATGTCACTTGAATAGATATGTGGACAGAGTTGACATCGGGCTTTGTTACAAGGATAGGTTCCTGGGTCAGTGTTTTTGTTCAGTGATGTGTGGTTACTGACTTTAATAAACATTTGTCACAACACAGCAAGAAGTATTACTAGATCTGAGTCCTATCATGTGGACTGAAAATTGACTACAGGACCATAGCAAACTGAAATGTGTTGAGGAGAGGGTCAGGTTATGTCTACACCGCAATAAAACACCCGCGGCTGGCCCATGTCAGCAGACTTGGGCTGCAGGGCTATAAAATTGTAGTGTTCAGGCTCTGTGACCCCCAAGGGGGAAGAAGCCCCAGGCCCTTTAAATTGCCGCTGGAGCTCTGGGCAGTGCAGGCTGGGCAGTGCTGAAGGGCTGGCTGGGGGAATCTGGCCCTGGCCCCACCTTTCTGCCTGAGGCCCCACCCCTTCTGGGGGCCCAGAATCACCCCCTCCTCACCTTGCCCAGGAGCCCAGCTGCTCTGTGTACCGGTAAGTCCTTTAAATTACTTTCACCCCAGGATTAATCAGATTGGAAAAGAGAAGACTAAGGGGGATATGATAGAGGTCTATAAAATCATGACTGGTGTGATGAAAGTAAATAAGGAAGTGTTATTTACTCCTTCTCATAACACAAAAACGAGGGCTCAAAAAATGAAATGAATAGGCAGCAGGTTTACAACAAACAAAGGGAAGGATTTCTTCACCTAACGCACAGTCAACCTGTGGAATTTTTTGTCAGAGGATGTCTATAACAGGGTTCAAAAAAGAACTTGAAAAAAATCATGGAGGATAGGTCCATCAATGGCTATTAGCCATGCGGGGCAGGGATGGTGTCCCTAGCCTTTGTTTGCCAGAAGCTGGCAATGGGTGACAGGGGATAGATCACTTGGCGATTACTTGTTCTGTTCGTTCCCTCTGAAGCATCTGGTATTGGCCACTGTCAGATGACAGGATGCTGGGCTAGATGGACCTTTGGTCTGACCCTGTATGGCCATTCTTATGTTCTTATGTTCAGTGTTAAATTCACAGATGGTACCAACTTAGGAAAGATTGCATACACAAATAAGAACAGAGAAATAATACCAAGACTGTGATGCTGGCAAACCAGGTGCCAGCTCTTGCCAAGACTGCAAACATTAGGTAAGAATGGACAGATTCAAAGCTGGAGATCAGACCAGTTCACCTATATGTTAGTTTTGCTTAAAATGGGTATTAATCTTATAAGAATGTATTTAGTGTTTAGACTCTATGAAATACTTGTAAATTGTTGCGTGCATTAATCTCACTTGTAATGTCTGTATTCTATGCTATAATATGTACGTTTTGCTTTATAACTTTTAAAATGTTTGCTCTGAACTTGTGAGCCCACGCACAGGAATCACCCCTTCCCCAAACAACCCTGAAAAATGATCAGATGGGCCATCAAGGAACATTGCAAAACAAAGGATTGGTTAATGGCTCTATTGCACCTTGAAACCTCTACATGCAAGGAAGCTTGCTGTGGGCTTGGAGACTGAATGAAGGAAATAAAACAAAGACAAGAAAATTTCCCATCTTTTTGGCTGTTTGAACTCTGACAGAGCTAGAGACACCAAACTGAAGCCAGAGATCCCCAGGGCTGCCCTGAAAGACAGTTTGAATTGACAGATCACTACAGCTCTGTCACATTTCGGATTTAGATGGTAACTCATTTGTGTGTATATGTTTCCCTGCTTTAACCTGTAAATAACTCCCTTATTCCTTTTTCCTCATTACTAAACCTTTACATAGTTTACTACAGGATTGGCTACAGGCATTGTCTTTGGTGTAACATCTAGGGTACCGAGTGATCTGGGGTAAGTGACTGGTCTCTTGGGACTAGAAGCAAACAGAATATGGTGTGATTTTTGGTGTAAGTGACCATTTATAACTGAGACCAGTTTGGTTGGCAAGATAGGGGAGAGTCTAAGGGGACTGTCTCTGACTCCATTGGTAAGACTGTTATAGTGATCCAGGAGTTCATATTTGTTACTGGCTTGGTGAAATGTAATTATAGAACACACCTCCAGTTTGGGGTGTCTTCTCTGTTTATGACAATCTGCCCCGAGGTAAGCACTATCAGTCATGAAACACTCCAGACAGCATGACAAAGACTAATAATATGGGCAGGAAGTAATACAATGAGAAAGTGTAAGACAATTCAGGTGAAATAACCCAAACCAGGGACTGGAAGGGGAGATTTGAAGAATGGTCATTGTGAGCTAGGTTTAGGGAAGAAATTGGTATAATTTGAGTGCCATTACTGTGCGTGGTGCTGTACAAAATAGAGGGAGAGACAGGTTCCCCGCCCCCAAGGCACTCACAACTCAGATTGGACAGGTCATGATTATTTGTGCCACAGTCATACCTCAGGACCCCAGTCAACATAATACAAAAATAGTCCCTGCCACAGAGAGTTCACAGTCTAGGGCAGAGGTTCTCAAACTGTGGTCTGTGGACCACCAGTGGTCTGTGAGTTCCATTCAGGTGGTCCACGGATAGTTCCCTCTAACGTGTGTGCCTGGGTGGCTGCACACAAGAAAATGAAGCGCCAATCACCTAATTAGGTGCCTGAACCCTGGAGAAGATGCACATGTAAGGTGAGTGGTGGCCTTGGCGGGAATAGGGGGTAGGTGGGAGGGGGCAGTGAGGTGAGAAGAGGGTGGGGAGAATTTGGGCCAGAGAAAGAGCTGACTTTTCCCAGCTCTGTGGCTGCTGTGGTGGGAGAGAGTCCCTTCTCCTTCCCAGCCCCAGCTCGGGGGCTCCCGCGGCGTGGGAGAGAGGGCACATTCATTGCATTAGAAAGCTAAGACTACTGATATTAAAATATGAGTTGTGTGCTTTTATTAGTAGAACAAAATAACCTTAATTATTATTTATATAGCACTTTTATCCGAAGTGCTTTACAATAGTTAGCTAACGGTACAAACAACATTTGGAAAGATCATTAAGTGCTCTGCCGAGGCTCTCAGCAATTTTCAAGTGGTCTGCAAAAAAAATGTTTGAGAATCACTGGTCTAGGGGCTAGTTTACACTAGGGCCTTGGCTACACTTGCAAGTTACAGCGCTGTAAAGCCTCCCCCAGCGCTGTAACTCACTCCCCGTCCACACTGGCAGGGCACTTGCAGCGCTGTATCTCCCTGGGTACGCCGCTACAGGTACTCCACATCTCCAAGAGAATAACAGCTGCAGCAGAGTGGCTACCGACTCAGAGGTGTGAGTGTAAACGCTTGCACTAATCACCTTGTCAAGTGGCCAATCCTCTCCATTGTTGTGACAGGCTGCTTGCCAGGCTGGTGCCTTGAGCCGGCCCTGTAATAGGCACAGCTCATTTTATTATTAGTCACCCTATCAGTGGTCAGAAGAGTGAGACTTCTGAAGAAGAGTAAGAGTGAGAGAAGACTGGTTATCCAGGTCTTGTACTTTGGGGGGGAAATTTACACCGATGCACCTCCATTGATTTCAGTGGAGGTACTCCGAATTTACACAGATGTAATAGAAAGCAGACTCTGGCTTCGCTATGCTTTATGTAGCTATTCTAACTCCCAGAGAAAGAAGCAGTGAATTAACAATGCACATTATTTTTTTCACCACTCTGCATAAAACACCTGCCTTTTAATTGGATCTACAGTAGATTTCCATGCACTGGGATAAAGTATAATAGCCTCTCTCACTACATTCATTCTTTCATCTATCTCATTATGGCAATTAGTGTGTTTCCATTTTGAACAAAGATCCTTCCTGAAAGCAATCTGGCTGCTAATGTCACAATTACTGTTTCTTTCTGTTGGACCAATTATAGGTGATAATGTTACTATTTGACAATGTTTGTGTTCTAATTAAGAGCATGACTACAGACTGGGTGCTCAGTTCCAGCCAAGCTGCTGCTCTTTCATCTGATGTTGCATTTAATCACTGGTTTTTATACATCCCTGGCATAGTTCAAGGAAAATAAGAATAGATTGGTCACTCTTCGTATAAAAGATTGCTCCACCTTCATCCAGACTCATCCCTTCTCTTCCTGAATGACTCAAGCATTCTTTTGTTGTATGTTTGGTATAAGGGACAGAGCAAGTCAGAGGCAGGCACCTTTGATTGACAATTTTAATCCCCCACTTAATGCCCAGATTTTCAAGTGTCAGCAGTAAACCACTGATTGTTAATATCACCCAGCAGCAGGGTGCATCAGCACAATAGTTGGTCATTAAGGAAAAACAAATAAATGATGAACATGCCTCAGGCTGTTAAACAAGACACACTGGCCTAGAAGCAAGATCTGGGACAAAAAAAAATGAGTAAGATAGACTAGCCCATTCAGAATGGAAAAATGCCACCATTGTTTGGGTTTCAAATCTTGCATTTTTTTTATCTTTGATGTGATGTAAAATAGGGTAGGAATATTTGATAATTTTACCTCTTCTGTAAGGTCTGGTGTACACTACAGGCCTATATCGGTATAACTACATCACTCAGGGGTGTGAAAAATGCATATCCCTCAGCGATGTAGTTATACTGACCTAACTCCCCACATAGAGAGTTCTTTGTCGGCAGGAGAGTTTCTCCCACCGACATAGCTTCCACTGCTCAGGGAATTAACTATACCAATGGGAGCGCTCTCTCCTGTCAGCTTAGTGCATCTTCATTAAAGTGCAACAGTGGCATTTTAAGTGTAGAATTGCCCTTAAATCTCCTCCCTTCACTGGGCTACAGTGCAGTGGGTTGGATTTAAAGCCAGAGCAGGTGTGTGGATCTATTTGAAGGCAGGCATGGTCAAAGAGAGGGTAGAGAGGATATGGATACGAAGTGAGTTTAGGGGATAGATTGGTGTGGATGAAGAATTCTGTAACCCAACTAAAAGCACATTGAAACTGCACTTGTCTGTGCTGCAGACTTCGTTGTTGTAGGCTCAGTCACATCATCAATAAGGAAAATAATCATCAGTAGGATAGCTTCCCTGAGTGTGCATAGATGATCAATATCCAGGCACAAACATTTACTTGCCCTGGAATGAGTTGATTGTGGGAGAGGAAAGGGGGCCATTTCATGGTATTTTCAGAGATGGCCAAAATATCAAGACCACTAGTCAAATCAGGAACATGCTAGTTTCACAGATACTAGAGAGGTATTAATTGGAGGTTATTGTTTCTTAAAGAGCACCCAGTGATCCCGATCCAGAAAGTCAAAGAAGTTACACTAGGGATGAATTTGGTCCAACATTAGGGTCTGATCCTATTCTTATTGACATGAACAATGGCTTAAAGAATCAGCCTGTCCTGAAAAGCAAGCTGCTTGACTGAATTCTTCTGCTCTACACTAAAGCAGCACAGTGCATACTCAAGGCAGGCAATAATTTCTGATGAATAAGATAAGTCAGTTCTTTTTCCCCAGGACTGTGAAGCACATCAGCAACTGATGAAACAATTTCTGGATTCCATACAAGCTGTGATACTCAAACCTCTCATTCTCTTAGAATGGAACAAGTACACTGAGTGTAGGTCATATGTGTTCTTAAAGCAAATTGAGTAAAAATCACCTTCGGGTACTACAAACAGCAACTCAGGCAAGTATTCATATCTGACCGCCCTGCTGCAATTTTTTGGTCAAATGATCACAGACCCATCCATGATTTTTCCCCACTTTCCACCCAAAAAACAGTCATGGGGTCTCACCTGCTGTCCACAGAGCTAATGTACTGCTGAGTCAAGCATTGCAGTGAAAGGATGAGTCGCAAGCCCCCAGGCATACAACTGCAGGGAGGAGACTTTAGAAACCATTGGTGAGGGAGGTGCAGAGCTGGGGCATTAATGCTTAAGGGGCGCTGAAAAAGGCAGGACATCTATCCCATTTGCCCAGCCCTTGCCCCACCCCCTATTCTGCCCAATAGCCTCACTTCTGCTTCTCCTGAAACTCCTGGGGCTCTGCACCTCCCCCACCCAGGCCTAAGATTGCTGCAGGGGGTCCCTTTTCCCCTTCCCAGGCTGGGTTTTGCAGCAAAGAGCACAAGAGCCACCCCTTTGCTTGCACCAGGAGGTGGAGGGGTCCTGAGCAACTGGGGTCTTTTCACTCCCATTGCTCCTGAGAGGATGTGATCCAGGGAGTGCTGCCTGCTTCCTGCAGCAGCTTTTTATTGGCTGCTGTTCCCCCAGGAGGTGGGGCAATAGGGGAAAACAGCCAATCAGAAGGCATGCCCCCCCCCCCCCCCCCCCCCCCCAGGGCTGACACTGTAAGCTTCTCAGTGCCCTGGCTCCCCTTATAGAGATGCTGTGTGCTGGTCTGTGACCTATCTCCAGGAAGCACATTCTAGGGGCATGCAGCAGAATCAGCAGGTTGGCTACAGAACATGACTCCACTGAATGTAGGGGGTGCCTCTGGTTTCTCTCTGTATGACTGCCTATGCTCCACACATCCACCCCCCACAGCTCAGTGACTCCACAGGCTCTTACCTACATCCTTAGGGAAAGGTGAGTCACTCCCAAGCACTTTGACAGAGAGCAGTAGTGAGACTGGCTGTCCGCTTGATAGATCAACCAAACATCCGGAAAGCAGGGCCGGATTAACACAGGGGCACCATCTCCGCAGCGCCTATTGACCAGGAACACTGCAGAGGCAGCGCTTGCAGGCACGGGCAGCGCACGGAGACACACAATCCCCCTCCCCCTAGGGGTGCGCAGAGACGTGCCAGCAGCCAGCCGCTTCCGGGAGCGGCGTGCAGCCTGCCTGAGCCCTGCTGCGCTGCTGGCCAGGCGCCACCAGTGGTAAGCACCTCCCCAATGGAGCCTGCACCTCGCACCCCCTCCTGCACCCCAACCCTCTGCCCCAGGTCAGAATCCCCTCCTGCACCAAACTCCCTCCCAGAACCCGCACCTCTTACCCTCTTCTGCACCCCAACACTCTGCCCCAGCCTGGAGCCCCCTCCTGCACCCAAACTCCCTCCCAGAAAGAAACTAATATAACAGCTGTTCTAAGGTAAGAAGTAGGCTATTTTGAATTAACTTAACTATATTCTACATGTTTTAAGACTGAAATGTAACCACAGAATGGCTTTGTTAATTAAAAGGCAAGTTTAGTATAGTGTTAATAGCCTCGATTCCATAATTGTGATCATTTTGTTTTAAATTAGGAAAAAGACTTCTATAAAGGGGCCCCACAAAATCTAATAGCCCTGGACCCACAGGAGAGTTAATCTGGCCCTGCTGGAAAGCAATGTAAAAGAAACTGGGTTTAGTCCCATACCTTGTCAGATGCAAATTCTGCATTTGCCAGCACTTTTTGAGACCCGCCAACTCAAATAATAAGGACAGGTTGGTTGACTGCAGAGGACTTTCTTTCCTATGTGATAAAACAACTGATTCTATGGACAGATATATGTGGAATGTGCTTGTGATACTTAGTGTTGATTGCAGTGATGACTGTTACCTAGTTGGAGTCCAAGTAACTTACATAACTGTTAATTATGTTGAACCTGTTAATTTTAAGCCTGTAAGTAAAGCTGTAATAGAAGCCCTTGGCAAGTTCAGATAATCAAAATAATGTATCAGGTTTTTATTCCCGACAGTGCTACATACCTGCTTAAAGCATTCCAAAGATACTTGAAACCTGTGATCAACACTGTCAAACTTAGGTGCCTAATGTTAGACACTTATGTCAATGGTCTGATTTTTCACCAGCAAACTTCCACTGACTTCAGTGGAAGCTGTGAATGATCAGCATCTTTGTCGATCGGGCCACTCTTATTTAGCTGCCTAATTTTATTGGCCTAGGGTCTGACTGTCAGAGATGCTGAACATGTGTCACTGCGCCTATTGACTTCAATTAGAGATTTGATTGCTCACCAGCTTGGAAAATGAGAACCCTATGTTCCCAAATCCTGTCCATGCCAAGTACACAGTACCTCTACTCATTCTTGCTGGTGACCAATGGAGAAAAACTTTTTTTCAAAAGCAAGTGACCTAGAATAAGAGTTATATGTTGCTTCACTGCATGCCTAGCAAAAAAAGGAAGGTTCTGTGTATTTCTAGATGTAACAGGAAGTGTCCTCAGATGTACTCCCAACACTTGCCATGTGTGGTGGAACAGTTGGTTTCAGGCAATTCTCCTGACTGTTATGGACAATACCTTGAAGTCAACATTTGATTCTCATTTGCACCTTGTGCAGTCATTTATATCTGTACAAAGTGTGACTATATTTCTACCATTCTGACTTGGTAGTGTTTACAGCCATTTTACACAGGGATAAATGACTGCACAAGATGCAGAGCAGTGGAAAATCAGGCCCATAGGGTGCTGAAAAAGCACAAAACTAAGTTCAGCAGTTTTACATTCCCAAGAATGTTGGTGGGATGGGCCCAAGGATTTGAGAAAACTGTGAAGTTCTAGAACTGTATGTTAGAAAAGTTATGGACACCTTAACAAAGTCCTTAAAATGTCAATCACACCTTGCTTTGATTATCTGCAAGTCCTTGCTGCTTGTACACCCACAGAAACTGAAAACACCCTATACACACTTATAAAAAAAAAAAAAGAAACTAAGCAAAAGTTCACTAAAGATTGGGAATGATGTGAATGAATCTGCCAGACATTTAAAATCAGCCCTGCAACCATTTTTTTTCGAAATCTCATGGAGGTTTTGATCCACAGAAAGCCAAAACTTTTATGGTGGGGAACAGAGATATTTTTGAATTGTTTCCAGTGTTTGAAGATAACAGACCTGCACAGGGAGTGTTTGCAGCCCACATACATACTTCATCCGAACCAACTCACATTAGCCCAATGCCGACGAGGTGTGAACTGAATATTTGATTTCCAGATCTTTCATCTATTGAATGAAAATGCCTTTTTACCAGCAAACTGTGCTTCTTCAGAGTGTGCCTTTGCTTTGTATAAAGATGTCCATAGAGATGACAGGAGAACTCTAAAAGTATATAATTAGGCAATGTATAACAAGCAAGTCACTGGCTGTTATGTTTTATAAAAATATTGTATTTAGTGTTATGTGTTGCTTTCAAATTATGAAATTGTTTAAAAAAACACTTTGTCATGTGATGATAAAGAATTACATAAAAGGGTCACAAACTCTAAACAAGGAACTTCATGTAAATAATGAATGCAGCATTATGCCTAAAGCTACTGTTTATCTCTGTTTCATTAGAAAACTTCCCCTGACATCTTCAGTCTGAATGCCTGCAACAGATTTAAAGAAACAGTACACATTTACTCAGATTTTTCTAAGTGACGATAAAGTTTATGTAAATGAAAAATATTTTTAAAGCAAATGTTATGATTTTTACACCTTTTTCATATTTCCCCCATGACAAACAGCTTTATTCAACCGTACAGAATGGCCAACTTCTATGGTCAAATTTTATAATGTCCGTACATATCAGTGCACACACACACACACACACACACACACGTCCTCGCAAATACCTTGCTATGGATTGTGAGGCTCAGCAGTTACCAGAAAGAGACACTACAGACATATTCTTGACTACTAGATCTAGTCGTTTCCTCTTTTTTATTCTTACTAAAAGTAAATGGTGCCTAAAATTGTATTTTCCCCATATTATTCCCCCCCCAAGAAGTGTTTAATAACAGAATAGCAAACAATATTGGAAATGCATAATTTATTAAGGAAACACAGTAATAAAACTCTCCCTTAGGAATAGGGAACTCATGTTGAGCTTTTTCAGAGTTTCCCTTTTAATCTGTATGAATCTGCTCACAGATGTCTCCATATCAGCACTCGACAAAGGGACCAATTGTATTGTAAGAAAAGCATGGCCACTTAGCCCTTCATCTTTGTCACTGTGCTGTACAGCTGAGCTGTTCAGAACTACATGGCAACAGGAGGCAGAAAGCCCAGATCCTCCTGCTCCAGGGTATAACAAGTCTGAGCTCCAGTCCCAAAAAACCTAATATCTGATATCTGTTTGAGCAATTCTGATTTTTCCCCCTTGAAAGCAGTTTTATACAACATATAACATTACCTCTTATAGACATTACATACAGTGACATAAACATCTATATAGACAGCACATTGTCTCTGTCGACGTTGTCAACGGGGACTCCAGTGAAACTCAGTATTGACGCCGGGCTGAGTCCCCCTGTGTTGTAGCAGATAGATGCTGCTTGAGTGCTTGGTGTATGTAATGGAGCCAATTCTTCTGCTGGATGTGGGAGGGGTGGATGGTCATGCAGGAATAGCTGGGTCTCCTGATTTCCAGGCCAGTGTCAAATCCACTGGATCACTCTGCTTTCCTGGTCAAAGTCAAAGGAAACTGCAATGGGGGCTCAACATCTCTGAAAATCAGGCCCCATGAATTAAAAAGTGGGCACCTAAAAATTGAAGCACCAGAATTAGAAGCCACTTTTGACTCTTTTTTTTTTTTGACTCTTGATTATTTATCTATGGCCGTACAGGAAACCTGTGACAGAGCAATACTTAGAACCCAGTATGATGGGTTGGATCACAGAAACCCCCTTGGAAACTGCCAACTGATGTGCCAAGACTACTTCTGCCCCTGCTTTCCCTGCCAGCTCGGGACTCCAGCACCTTGTCTTGCTGAGCCAGACACGCCAGTCTGCTCCAATACAGACCCAAGATCTGAACCACATGCCCCAAAGCTGCAGACCTAACCTGAAAGCAGTTTACAGAAGTGGTCCTGTCTTTAGCACTCAGATGCCCAACTCCCAATGGGGTCTAAACCCCAAATAAATCAGTTTTACCCTGTATAAGGCTTGTACAAGATAAAATCATAAATTGTTCGCCCTCTATAACACTGATAGAGAGATAGGCACAGCTGTTTACCCCCCCCCCCCAGGTATTAATACATACTCTGGGTTAACTAATAAGTAAAAAGTGATTTTATTAAATACAGAAGGTAGGATTTAAGTGGTTCCAAGTAGTAGCAGACAGAACAAAGTGAATTTCCAAGTAAAATAAAATAAAACATGCAAATCTAAGTCTAATACAGTAATAAAACTGAATACAGATAAAATCTCACTCTCAGAGATGTTTCAATAAGTTTCTTTCACAGACTGGACGCCTTCCTAGTCTGGGCACAATCCTTTCCCCTGGTACAGCCCTTGTTCCAGCTCAGGTGGTAGCTAGGGGATTTCTCATGATGGCTGCCCACTTTGTTCTGTTCCATCCACTTATATATCTTTTGCATAAGGCAGGAATCCTTGTCCTTCTGGGTTCCCACCCCCTCCTTCTCAATGGAAAAAAAAACAGGTTAAAGATGGATTCCAGTTCAGGTGACATGATCACATGTCACTGTGAGACCCCAAGCCTTCATTCCTCCCAGCCTGACTCACAGGAAGGCCTGCCTGCAAACAGAGCCATCCACAGTGAATTGCCCCAGTTAATGGGAGCCGTCAAGGTTCCAAACCACCATTAATGGCCCACACTTTGCATAATTACAATAGGCCCTCAGAGTTATATTTCATATTTCTAGTTTCAGATACAAGAGTGATACATTTATACAAATAGGATGGCCACACTCAGTAGATTATAAGCTTTGAAATGATACCTTATGAGAGATCTTTTGCATGAAGCATATTCCAGTTACATTATATTCATACTTATTAGCATATTTTCATAAAATCATATAGAGTGCAACGTCACACCCAGCCTCCTCATTCCTCTGGTACTTTGACCACTAGTTCATCCTTTTAATCTTATTTACATGGAGAAGATTCTACACTAGGCCATAGCCTGCAATGCATCTTTCACTAACATCTTTCAGGCTCCGTGGAAGGCATATACACAAATATAAATGTGCCAATGTAACCACTGACTTTACTATTATTAATAGGGTCCAATCTGCTGCAACATCAACCTTGTCTCTCCAGATAGGCAATTACAGCTGTTTTTCTGTCATTAAACCAGCCTTAATGGGTGCAGCCAATGGACCATCTATTATCATGAATGCAATTACTATCTCTGTCATGATCAATATTTGCTTACGCTGAGTTAGGAAAGATATTGAAAGCTTATAGTGCATTTAAATGGCTGCTGATGCTAAGACAATGGGGAAGCTGGAGAGCAGTGAGAAATGTTACCTAAAATAAGTGCAGCCTCTCTTGACATTTCTCAAGTCATCCGTGAGATGAAATGCGTGTTGATGAGCCTCTGTTCTGGCACTGATACCCTGAACTCACATCAAGGAGGCAGAGGCTCAACTAATCTCTCAGTGGGGTAAGGTTAAATATGAGAGAGGTTAATTGACTGGTTCTCCAATATCATGAGGAATGTATTAGAAGAGGCAGATCCACTGGGAATTGGACTGAGCATATCCTCTCCTCCCCCCCCACGTGCACGCACGTATACACACATACTTTATTCACAGGGGCTGTGGAACAGCCGTCATTAGGTAATAACTTTGGGGTTAATGCCAACCTGTGTTGAATTTAAACTAGTAAAATAGAGCAGGAAGGCTCTGAATCATATCACTGAGCCCCTAAGCCATAAAGCAGAAAAAGGACTGGATGAATTGAGGGGTAGGTAATGAAATACAAAGCCTTTGAATAAGCCATCTGTTTGAATCCAGACCAAGTCAACAGTGGCCAAAAGTCAGATGATGGTTTAATTATTACAGTGAAGTGTTATATAGTGATTTGTATATAGGAGTGAGAGCTTAGAATTCTGGAGTTCTAATCCCAACCGCTTCCTAGAACAATTCACTTAACCTTTCTGTCTCAGTTTCCCCTTTTGTAAAATGAAAACAATAATACTGCTTCACAGGAGTGGTGAAAGGATCTGTACATTGTGCTTTTCACTTTCAGAGCCTTTAAAAGCATTAAGTATAATTATTACCCTTACATTGCTATGATAGGGTTTCTCCAATGCACCGTTGAGGAAGGTTTGCAGTGTCATTGTCCATGCTGTACCTATTCTAGGGTCCTCAGAGCTATCAGTCTTGGGCTTTTCACCATCATGTGTTTAAACCCTTACAGAAATGTCCTATAGTATTTAAGAGAGTAGTTACCCTTCTATGGAATTTTTAAGACAATTCTAGAGCAGCAATCTCATTCTATTCAATTGGCAAGACACTGGAGACAGGCTTGGAAAGACATTTCTGTAGAAGTCTATTGGTTTCAACCTATTAAATTCTATAGGACTTTTTCATAAGGCTTTCAAAACCAAACATTATTAGTGTGATCATATCAAAATACTACCTGGTGATCACTTTCCAACTCAAGAAAACCAGACAGGAGCACTAATTCTGTGTCTACTGAGTCAGACTATAGCCCACACAATGAACATAGATACATGGGAATTGACATACTGGCTCTGACTTGAGGTCCATCTAGTACAGTATCTCCTCTCTGACAGTGGCCAGCACCAGATATTTCAAAGGAAAGTGTAAGAACCTTAGAGTAGGCAGATGTGGGATAATCTATCCTCCACATTAGGTCCCATCTTGATCTCTAACAGAGACTGGTGTAAGCTTTGAAGCACGAGGTTTAAAATCCCTTCCAAAAATTATGTTAGCTTTATTTATGATAACTCTGGATAGTCTTGTTTTTCATCTACATGCCTTTCTTGAATCTTGTGAAGTTCTTGGTCTCAATGACTTCCTGTGGCAGTGAGTTCCATAGCCTAGATATGCATTGCATGAAAAAAATCTTTCCTGGTATCAGTTTCAAAGTTGCCATCTTTTAATTTAATTTCACTGTTTATGTATGTGTGTATCTCCAGAATCTGCAGTCTGGAAATCTGTACTCCAAACACCAATTTAGCAGGACTTGCAACTTCTTTTTAGACAGCATCTGGCAAGAGCAAAGGGTGCAGAAATCTCTGCATTCAAGTGGTTTTCAACAGGGGGTAAATTCAAATAGCTCAAACCCAGGTAATGTTATTTCTTTCACCAATGTCAATGTACCCCTGAGATCTCTAGGTTAAAAAGTGAGTTCAACAGCCAATCAAAGGCTCTGCCTATAAGCCCTGCATAATACAATTGTCTTTTGTAAATTACACAGCTTGGTTCTGAATCTAATAGTGATGCTGGATATCACAGGACAACTCATTAGATTCATTTTTAGGGTGATGAGTTCAAAGGGAACTAGAAAATGCGGGGTGGGGAAAAGTTAGGCAGATTGGGTCCAAACAATCCTACCAATTCTTGAGTGAAAATCTTAGGGTAGATCTCTAAAAGTTGAAGTTAGATGGCGGAGGGGAGGGGTCAGGGTGCTATTTCTTCTGGGAAAGTCCTCTGTGGTGAAAGCCTGGAATTCCCCACATTGTTCAAGTTTCACTCACTTTTAGGAAATAAAGAATGTTTACGGTATGAAAAAAGGCATGGCACGACTGACTTATATTTCAAAACAGGCTAGAAGACAATTAATCTCTGTGGACCCCTCTTCTTGGACTGTGTCCAAGTAAAACATCAGTAAAGTATTAGACTCTGAGAGGATAGTTTAGTTGATTGTCCATCCCCTCTACACCACAAAGGACCTAGATTATGATCAAGCATGCTGACTGTGGGATGGGGTGACAAGAGCTTCCAAATTATAATCCCCACTTTGAAACTGACTTTTTAAATGGCCTTAGGCCAGTCACTTAAATCGGTGAGTCTTAATTTCCCTATCTGTAAACAGGGGATAAGACTCTCTCGCACATAGGACTGCTGCAAGCATTAACTTTCATTACTGAGTCTCAGTTACACTAAGGGTAGGTCTGCCTTGCAGCTGGGAGAGTGCTTTCCGTTTAGGTAGACAGACATGCACTAACTCTGCTCAGGCAAGGGTGCTAAAAATAGCAATGTAGCCAGGTGTAGCACAGGCAGAAACTTGGACTAGCCACTTGAGTACAAGCACCCCTCCTCCCCCGCCCAGACCTCCTGGTTACCTGGTCGGGCAGCTAGCCAAAGCCAGCGCCCATGCTACCCTTGGCTACACTGCTATTTTTAGCATGCTAGCTTGAGCAGAGTTAGCCCTTGTCTGTCTACCCGAGCTGGGAAGTACGTGTCCAGCTGCAGTGTAGCAATACCCCCCTAAGGCCACTTTGGCAGCATCAAAGGGCCTTAAGGTGAGTGGAAAAAGCCCCCTAAGTATACATCCTGCACAGAGGGCCTCCCCAGTTACAATAGAGTTGTCCCAGGACCTCTACCCAAGTTCTGCTCCTAACCACCAATACAGGGGGTGAATTAGGGATTTGGCCAGACCTGTGCTCTTGTCAGGAATCACAGGCAGTTTCCAGACAACCTAACAAGTGCAGCTGGCCTGTAGTAGGTTGCCTGATTGGGTATGCTGCCTGACAGGTTGGAAGAGTCAGCAGACGGACTCTCAAACCCAGCCGCAGCAGCTGTCCAGTAGCTGCACGAAGCATTTGCCCAAAGCTGGCATAGCTCTTGTGATTGCTTTTTCCCAGCCTGGCCTCAC
Organism: Trachemys scripta elegans; assembly: GCF_013100865.1. NCBI lineage: Eukaryota > Metazoa > Chordata > Testudines > Emydidae > Trachemys > Trachemys scripta. The sequence continues at coordinate 53,467,981 of NC_048300.1, read as the reverse complement.
TCTAAGTAATCTGGTTCTGACTCTAGGCTCTGATTCCTGGCCACTGACTCCTGATCCAAGCACTAGGCATAACCACTCATGTCCCAATCCTGTGACATCCCTGTGCTATGGTTATTCTGATTCCTAAGGATTTTAGGGAGCCCTGGGAAGCAAAGACTAAAACAGCACTGAAGCTATTCTTAATTTACACTGTGGATTGGGCAGGTTCCTGCATGGCCCCAGCTTACCGGGACTGCGAAAGTGACTGGAAGCCACACACCATTCGTATCAGTCCCCAAGGGTTAGTCCTGGGGCCGGTTTAGTTCAACATCTTCATTAATGATCTGGGTGATGGGATAGATTGCACCCTGTCAGGACTGAGATCCCCACTTTGAACTTTAGGGTACAAATGTAGGGGCCTGCGTGAAAAACTTCTAAGCTTAACTACCAGCTTAGCTCTGGTTCGGCTGCCACTATCAATGGATTCCCTCCCTGGGAAGCCTTGAAAAACCCTCACCAAATCCCTGGTGAAAACAAATCCAAAACCCCTTGGATCTTAAAACAAGGAGAAATTAACCATTCCCCTCCTTCCTCCCACCAACTCCTGGTGAATCAGTTCCAACCCCCCCTGGGATCTACAACAGGGAGAAATTAACCATCCCCCCTCCTTCCTCCCACCAACTCCTGGTGAATCAAGATCCAAAACCCCTTTGGATCTAAAACAAGGAAAAATCAATCAGGTTCTTAAAAAGAAGGTTTTTAATTAAAGAAAAAGGTAAAAATCATCTCTGTAAAATCAGTATGGAAATTAACCTTACAGGGTAATCAAACTTAAAGAGCTCAGAGGACTCCCCTCTAGTCTCAGGTTCAAAGTACAGCAAACAAAGATAAACACTCTAGTAAAAGGTACATTTACAAGTTGAGAAAACAAAGGAAAACTAACACGCCTTGCCTGGCTATTTACTTACAAGTTTGAAATAGGAGAGACTTGTTTAGAAAGATGTGGAGAACCTGGATTGATGTCTGGTCCCTCTCAGTCCCGAGAACGAACACACTCCCAAACAAAGAACACAAACAAAAGCCTTCCCCCCCCCAGATTTGAAAGTATCTTGTCCCCTTATTGGTCCTTTAGGTCAGATGCCAGCCAGGTTACCTGAGCTTCTTAACCCTTTACAGGGAAAAGGATTTTGGAGTCTCTGGCCAGGAGGGATTTATAGTACTGTACACAGGACAGCTATTACCCTTCCCTTTATAGTTATGACACACCCTCAGCAAGTTCACGGATGACACTAAGCTGGGGGGAGAGGTAGATATGCTGGAAGGTAGGGAGAGGGCCCAGAGTGACCTAGACAAATTGGAAGATTGCGCCAAAAGAAATCTGATGAGGTTCAACAAGGACAAGTGCAGAGTCCTGCACTGCTACAGGCTGGGTACCAAATGGCAAAGTGACAGTTCTGCAGAAAAGGACCTGAGGATTACAGTGGACGAGAAGCTGGATATGAGTCAGCAGTGTGCATATTTGGGCTGCATTAGTAGAAGCATTGCCAGCAGATCGAGGGAAGTGATTATTCCCCTCTATTTCGGCACTGGTGAGGCCACATCTGGAGTATTGCCAGTGGTGGGCAACCTGCGGCCCACTGCTTCCCGCAGCTCCCATTGGCCAGGAATGGTGAACTGTGGCCACTGGGAGCTGTGGGGGGTCATGCCTGCAGATGGTCAATGTCAGCAAAATGTCTCGCAGCCCGCAATCGGATTACCCTGATGGTCTGCATGTGGCCCGCGGGCCGCAGGTTGCCCACCACTGAGCTAGGCTGTTCTCAGTGGTGGCAGATGACAGAACAAGAAGCAACGTTTCCTTGCTTTACAGCCTTAATAAAAGACAAATGGGGACCTTCAGCACTAGATGATTATCTCCGTTAATACGCAATGTAAATGCTCTCACCACTTTTTTATATTCACCAATTTAAAAACAATTTAAGCTGCTGTTGCCTTCAGTGCATTGGCAAGAAATAGCCTCCCTTACACCCCCTCAGCCCCCCACCCCCCCAGCACGCACTGACCTAGTCAGCAGAAAATCCATGCTGTTTACTCAGGGCCTAATCCTATGAGATGCTGAGCAAACTTCGCTCCCATGAAGGCAGGAAGGGCCCTTAGAGATTAACCGTTGTTAGATGATTTCAATTTTCCTTTACTTCAGACACACACGTCTTTTTGTTTCATCTTTTTCTTAAATAATCATTAATTAACACCCCTACTCCAACAGCATATTTAAACAAAGCAACCTCCCCCGCCCCAGTCCTTTTGCATTTGAGTTACTGGGTGCCATGGGAGTTAAATATCCAATTTAAAAGCTGGTTATATCCAGGGTGCTGGAACAAATTTTTATAGGGGAGTGCAGAGAGCCATTGAACCAAACTGTAAACCCTGTATATAATGGAAACTACTGCAAACCAGGGGGTGCTATAGCCACGCCCCCTCAACCCTGCTGCTGCAGTATAAAAGGGAGCAGCCCAGCTCGGTCTAGGTGGACTGCTGAGGAGGAAAAATTCACCTTGCTGGCTCCAGCCAAGGAGCAGCTGGGATCCCAGACCTTGGGAGCAGGAGATGCTGAGGCCCAGATGGGCATCCGCAGGTGCCTCAGGGAAATTGCAGTCATTGCCTGAGGAGCCAAGAGACTCCCAAAACACCCTGACTTCAACTGCAGGAGTCACGGTAGGAAGTAGCCCAGGAAGGGACTAGCCAGTGTCCCTTCAGCAGTCGGAGTGTTGCGGGAAGATTCCCCGCCGACTTTGGGGGGTGGCCACCACACCCCTTCCTGCTGACCCTGGCCATTCGGCCATTCTTCCCTGAAGCCGAGGGGCGTCCTACTGACTCTCGCCATTTGCCTATTAGCGCTGATCATTGGACCATGCAGTCCTAAGGCTGAGGACAGCCATATAGACTTAACTGCGGGGTTACCATGCCCTTATCCCAGCCCCAGGGTAATGGGGCGTACTTGCCCCATGACACCTGCCTACACTGTGAGTTCCCCAGCAAGTCAGACTGCCTCAGGAGGCCTGCTTTGCTTTCTCCTCAGAAGCTATAAACAGTGTAATTGCCTATAAGTATAAGGTACCACACAGCCCTTTCTGAGCAAGCACATTTATGCTTAAAGTAAAAACATTACAGAGAAAACAGCTAAACAGTAAAAGAACCTACACACATATGAATAAGCTTACCAGAAATCACCCCCAACTCCAACAATGGTTCCAACCAGTAAACAGTTCTTCAGACTCCACCAAGGAGTTTTTCAGTGCTCACAAGTTCATAACAGCTGTATCTCAGAACAAGCATGCTCATGAATCTGAGAATCATTCCTTTATGCTATTTGGGCTTCTGACCTGCAGAGACCATGAATAGGTAATCAGCCAGACAGTGGCTCCCTCCCCAGAGCAAAGCTTCAAAGGTTGCATCTTTGCATATAGGCAGAGGGTGTAATTTGTATTCAGTTTGCCCCAGTTATTTCCTAGGGACCCCACTTAACTTTGTTTTGTCAGACATATTGTTTATAATAGTCCTTGGGAGCTCATAACACTTCCCAAGGTCTCAATTGGCCACATCTTTCCCCCCAGCGATGTAAAATTCAATCCCTCAGTAATCCATAAACTTTGCATTTCTAATATAATGAACTCCCAAGATACCTAAACTTAATTCAATAAGGTTTGCCCACAGTACTGCAGGAAATTGCCATATCTGTCACACTCTTTACCATGGAAGAAGCCAGGCATTTAGTCCCTCAAAGCACAGATCACCTCAAATTCTTGCAGGTCATAGGGGATTCATGGGCCTTCCACGCAGAGAACCTGTGCTTCTGCACTACTGTCTGGTTCCCTCAGCTCCTTGAGGCACCTTGACAGCAGGGACTGTGAGGCCAGCACACACTCTCTACGGCAGCTGCTACAAGAATCTTAGACTTGTCCAGCAGTAATTTAATCCTCTTTGCCTTGTGGGCTTTTGCACATGCTGCCAAGTGCAACTTACTCCCCACCCCTCACAACCAAACCTTAAATCTGGATCCCAGAGGAAGGGCTTCGGGGGTGTCAGGGAAAGGGGGGGATATTCTGTGGAGGCAACACTCTGCTTGTTGTCTCTCTCCAGGCCAAGTGGGCGGGTGCATGTGTAACGCCAACAGACCCCAGTCGTCAGCACATGGGATCAAATCAGGGACCTCTGGAGCTTAAAGCAAGAGCCTCTATCGCATGAGCTAAAAGCCAACTGGCTCTTAGTGAAGGCTGTAGAGCAGACTCATTTTATCTCTCTCTCTAAGTGGTCTCGGTGCCACTAGATGGGACAGAACACCACACCCAGAAGGTGTGTGGGTTACACATGCTCCCCTATGGGCACAGAAGCAAAGTCTCTAATGCAAGAAGTGCCATTATACATATTTAGTGGTTGTCTGAACATACATTTCTCCATACTGGGGATGGAAACTAATTTTGCCCCTCATAATCTGTGGAGCTCCCAAGTGCTCTGGACTCAAGGTGAGTATTTAACATTAGGAAGGCCACAGTGAAACTGATCGCTCTTCATTTTAACCTCTTCCTTAAGAAAGCACAGCTGATCTGGCAACTCTTGCTCGCACAAGTAGTCCCATTTACTTCACTAGAGATGCTCGCATGAGTAAAAGCTAAAGGAACCGGCCTTTATTTTGTATTCCAACTGTCATGCAAACTTCATCTCCAAAATGCTCGACAGAATCCAGCAGTGCAGCTGCAGAGATAAATAAGAGCAGAGAAAGAGGGGAAGGGATAGAGGTAAGGGGGAAAGGAGAAGCTTTCAGATGAGATGGAGAACCAATGAAGCAAAGAGATACAGGAAAGGCTGCTCCAGGTGGCAGGAACCATAGAGGAGAAGACACTCATCCCAGATTGTGTGGCAGGACAGAGAGAACAAGCAGTCACTTGATGAAATTAAAGGGCAATAGATTTAGAAAAAAATAAAATGAAATACCTCTCTGTACCGCATGAAGTCAGTCTGTGGAATATGTTGAAAAGATGGTCATGGCATTAAATACTGAGGCTGGAGTTTTAGAAGGGTTTTTTTGACCATGTTATGAATACGAATAACATGCAGCGCTATGCCAGCTAAAGTAAGAGTAATCAAATCTCAAAACTTCAGAGCATAAACCTATCATCTGCTGGGGTCAGCAAGGAATGTCCACCCCATGGTATAAATGCTCTGACTAGATTCCATAATTAGTTAGGACCATTATGGGAGTTAGTCACCTTTTCAATATTGACCCCTGGTGGAGGTAGGATCCGAGAACGGATTGACCTTTGGCCAGATCCAGAATATCAGATCCTATCTATATTTTATTTTGGATGCTATTCCTCTTTGCCAAATGTTTATCTCCCTGTTCAGATTTGTTCAGTTCTTCCTGTACACAGTCAGAAAGGGAAGTTACTGGGTCTCTAATGGAAAAACTACACTCCTCAATGATGTGGTTGCTAAAGCCAAGACCTGGGCAAACCATGCAGGGTTCATTTCATGCTGGGTTTTGTGAGTTGAGCCCTGCAGGTCAGTTTGTCTGGGGCAGGCAGGAAGCCAATTGCTGCAGTCTGGAGTGTGATGAGTGCCACCTTTAATTGCTTTCCCTAGTGGTGCTTACCACAGTTCTTCTTTTCTCTCAAACAGCCCCAGAACCCGCCCTATCTTTAATATCTTAAGGGTTCCTGGTGGGTGGCTCCCACTTCTTCCTCTTTCCTTGCAGGTGTCTCATGGAAGTTTCACAAATTTAGGTTGGAGCTGGTTGGCTTTTTTTATTTCTCAATTTGAATTTTTGAAAAAAATGGGAGGGAAAATTTTAAAAAGTTCATAACATTTCCCCCTTTTTACAAACCAGCTACGTAAACATCCTGTACTCATGTCAGACTTTGCACCAGTCTTCGACTCTGACTAAGGATGGTTGCAAGTGTTTCACACAGCCCTAGCTCTGACCAAACATTCACTGAAGGATCTTTTTGATGAACAAATGTTATACATTCACTATTCCTATACTGCCAGCTCATAACACCTAGAGGAGAAAATCTTCCTTGGATACATAAACAGGGGAATCTCCAGTAGGAGTAGAGAGGTTATTTTACCTCTGTATTTGGCACTGGTGCACCCGCTGCTGGAATACTGTGTCCTGTTCTGATATCCATAATTCAGGAAGGATGTTGATAAATTGGAGACTGTTCAGAGAAGAGCCATGAGAATTATTAACGGATTAGAAAACCTGCTTTATAGTGATAGATTCAAGGAGCTCAATCTACTTATCTTAACAAAGGGAACATTAAGGGGTGTCTTGATTAGTGTATAACTACCCACATGGGGAACAAATATTTAATAACGGGCTCGTCAGTCGAGCAGGGAAATGTGTAACACGATCCAATGGCTGAAAGTTGAAGCTAGACAAATAGACATAAGGCATACATTTTTAAGAGTAAGGATAACTAACTGAAGCAGTTTGCCACGGGTCATGCTGGATTCTCCATCACTGACCATTTTTAAATCCAGATGGGATGTTTTCTAAAAGCTCTGCTCTATGAATTATTTTTGGGAAGTTCTATGGCCCGTGTTGTACAGGAGATTAGACTATCATAATGGTCCCTTGTGGCCTTGGAATCTATGAATCTATTAACACAACCATCTGTTAATAACTTTTAATTAATCAAATATTTTTAATCTTTCTTGATAATATTATGAAATATAACAGGGTTTCTATTGTTTTCCACTCCCCCCAACCTGCCTGGAGATTAAAATAGTTCCTGTGTATTCTCTTTCTGTGATAACTCTGCTTTGTGATGCATATTAATGGCACATCTTACTTTTAGCAAGTATAAACATTTAGATGCATACTAATGAGTTCACGACCTTCATGCTTGAGACAGTAGGGAAGGTAGCTCATTAGTTGTCCAACATTCTGCTGGAGTGTTGTGTTCTCAACATGAAGGAAGCAAAACAAAAATGTTATATGGGAGATTATGAAACTAAAAACCACATTAAAAAGATCCTTTCGTAGTATGTGATGTTATTACATGGGCCTGCATTTCCAAAAGTGACTAGTGATAATGAGTGCCTCCGGCCCAACTTGCAACTCCTTAAAGGAGCCTTAATTTGAGGCTTTGTCTACACTGGATCTTCGTTGGTAAAACTTTTGTCATTCGGGATGTTAAAAAAACACACACACCCCTGAACGACAAAAGTTTTACCAACGAAAAGCGCCGGTGTGAACAGCGCACTGCCTCTCGTTGGAGGTGGAAGTTTTTTGTCGGCAGGAGATCCCTTTGTCTCCCTAATTAATATTCTGGGACCAACATGGCTACAGCAACACTGCAAACTAACCTCAGGGTTGTGGGCTTGAACCCTATTGTGGGTGCTTTGCTTTCTTGGACAGTCTTTTTCCTTCTGTGTTTGTACAGAACCTCACAGTGGGGTCCTGGTCCATGATGGGCTGCTAGTCTCTAGGATAATAAATAATTATAATAATAATGCACACAATTTTCGTACTGCTATAATTATATTAGTTTGAAACTGGTGTAAAGTGGTACAATATCCTACTGTGGCGGACGTTACCCTGGGATAAAGGTGCTAATACAAGTACAGCTTATTACAGTAAGTTTAGGGCAATAAACTGTAACCATTACACTTATGCTGGTACAAAATCTGTGTGTAGACCAGCCCTCCAAAAGTTTAACTCTATTTGCCTTGTACACGGCAGAGTACATAGGTCCCATCACAGGCCCCTGCCTGCAGAATAATTTGAAAATGCCAATTGAATAAAAATAAAATTTAAAAGAAAAAAAAATCAAAATCTTCCTGTGAAGGAACAAGAGAGAACCATTGTTTCTCTCTGCCCCTCCATGGGTTTGTTTTGTTCCTCAGATTATAGAATCCTTGTCAGTGAAACTTCCAGTTGCTGATCACCTCTCCAGCTCTAGTCTACAAGCACCTAGATTTGCAACAATAGTCTTATGGCTGAGGCACTGGACTAGGACTCAAGAAAGAGGGTGAGTTCTTGCTGTGCCACAAACTCTCTATGTGACCTTGGGAAAGTCACTTAGGGCTTGTCTACATGAACATTTAGTTTGTGACAACATAGGGGCGGGTGAAACTACCATGCAGTAGACTGCCTGGTCTGACTTTCTGTGGGGACCACGCTGACTGGTGTTAACAGTTCATTAATGGGCTTTGATCTAGTCCCATTTGAAAATGGACTAAAGCGAACCAATGAATTGTAAAAGTGTGTCAGCAAGGTCCACAGGGATGGTTAGACCACAGCAAGCTAGTGCAAGGTAGGTTCACACCCCCGCTTGCCACAAATGAAACATTCCTTTACACAAGCCCTAAATCTCTTTGTGGACTCATAGACTTTAAGGTCAGAAGGGACCATTATGATCATCTGGTCTGACCCCCTGCATGCTGCAGGCCACAAAACCGTCCCTACCCTTCCCTTGACTCTGCTGATGAAGTCCCCAAATCCTGTGTTTTAGTGACTTCAATTGGCAGAGAACCCTCCTGCTAGCGATCCCTGCCCCATGCTGCGGAGGAAGGCGAAAAACCTCCAGGGCCTCAGCCAATCTACCCTGGAGGAAAATTCCTTCCCGACCCCAAATATGGCGATCAGTAATACCCCAAGCATGTAGGCAAGAGTCTCCAGCCTGACCCTTGTTAGCCATTATACTATTTACCTACCATTGCTCGGTATTCCTCAGCTAATATGTTTTACCATTAAACCATTCCCTCCATAAACTTATCTAACTTAATCTTAAAACCAGACAGGTCCCTCGCCCTGTGCTTCAATTCCCCATCTGTAAAATAGGGATAATAAAGCGCCTTTTCTATCTCTCACCTATTTAGATTATTCCCCTGAGTGACGTAATTATACCAATACAAATTGGTAGTGTGGACCAAGCCTCAGAGGGGCCTGGCCTGGGTATTTCAACAACCAGAGCCAGCTAGAACACGTTGGTGCAAGCTGTGGAGTAATATTTTGCTTCTTCCCTCCCATGTGTACCCACTTCTGACCATAATGATCACAACACTGAGCACAAGGCCATCCTAAAGATAGTGGGGTGGGCCAGTGAGGTTATTCTTTGGGATACATGCCAAATTGTACTGACTCATGTTACATACTCTGTGTGTGTGTGTGTGGGGGGTGGGGGAGAGGGCAGGGTCAGAATCTGTACAGTAGGTTCCCCCCACCCAGGCTTGCTGCCCTAGAAATGAAGCTCCAATCAGTTTGCATGACTTATCAGTTTACTTTTTGAAGGAAAAGGGATAGAGTCTTGGGGTCAAACTCACTGCAGGTGTAAACTGGCCAATCTCTGAGATTCATAGAGTTGCGCCCATTTACATTAGTACAGTGTTTACCCCTTGATTTAAAAAAAAAGTTAGCCAAGAATCCCCTACATAGGGCTAAAAGGCTAGCTCTGTTAAAAGGGAGGGGTGTCACATGAAGTTCTGGTTTCCAGAAATCTGAATGTGAGATGGTCTCAATTTCACAGAAACTGGTTCACCCTCCCCTACTAAGTGCGTTTTCATTAAGCCAGAAATGGGATCAAAATTGGCCATGTAAGAAAATTCCCCAATGCAAACTAACAAAACAACTATAAAAAGAAGTCTTATTTTACGACATGCTCCATTGGTACTGCAGCATTCTGCCTATGTGGGCATATTTTCTAACACATTATGCAAAAACAAGTCAGGGAAGATGCTGAGGATTGTAATTTTCTAATTTAATTCTGCCATTTCCAGTAATGGAAAGCCATACTCCGCCTATTTATCTTCATAAGTGACAGATGCATTTCATTAAAACTTCCTTAAATAATTTCTCATGGCATTCAAGAGGAGGGGAAAAGGCGTGAGAAGATATCTATTTTGTGAGCACACGCACACTGATGTTTTGAGAACTGTTAAACACGCAAATGATCTATGACATCGCCTTAAACAGGTCAAATAAAAAGACATTTGTCTGGTATTTTTAGAAATGTTGAACAAGTCATGAAACAATACGACTTTGTCTGTGACTGCGTAATAATATACTAATAATATCAGCCTACATTTGTATAATACCCTTTATCTTGAAGGATCCCAAAGTGCTTTGCAATGTAGAGACACAGCCAGATGCTTCACTGGCTACTGAAATGCAGCCACTTTAGGGGTAGCATATGGCGGCTGTACAGCCACTCTGCAGCGTAGGTTAAGCCAGGAAATGCAGAATTCTATATCCAACTGACACGGAGTTTAAATAAGTTTAACACTATTACAGTGGAAGCAAATGTGCTTCATATTCTAAGGACATGCCAGAAGATTCATCATGGAGAACCAGAACCTCTTCCAAAGAGGTCACCATTTTGAATCAGCGCAGTTCAGTGTGGATGGCTCTTATGCGGCATAAGTATTGCAGAATGAATGTGAGGCCGTAGGATGGAACTGAATACATGCAGAGAAAGCACTGGAAGCAGCTAAGGAGCAGGAGCTGGAAAAGAGACATTTGTGACTTTTTTGCTATTCCCTTCCTAGCTTTTAGGGCTGTTCTAAACTATGCAAGCTTGTAACAACCCCCAAGGGGCCATTAGGCTAGTGGAAAAGTGCCAGCTCATGCCAGCCATGTCTCTGATCTCCTCTAGTATGCCCCTGCACTGGGAGGGCTGGGAGGGAATGGCTTAGAGCCATCTATGTCAGAGGGGACTGCTCAGCTGCTCACTTAGGGCAACTTACAACCTGCTTTGCATTGCCAGAGTGGCACAGAGGTGCTGGAGTGGCAGTAGGGTGACCACATAGAAAGTGTAAAAAAATCAGGACAGAGAAGGGGAGTAACTAGATGCCCCTATAAGAAAAAGCCCCGAATATCAGGATTCTCCCTGTAAAATCGGGACATCTGGTCACTCTAAGTAGCACCCAAGGTCTGACCCTAGGCACCCACATCACAAAACCCACCATCACAATTGGCATCTTTTGTTGCCTAGTCAACTGGGTCAGCAGAAAGGCCCAGGACCATGTGGGCCATGGAAAACGAATTGGCCTGTAGAACAGGAGAGAGAGAGAACACGTTCAGGTACATGGGTGGAGTGCATGAGGCAGGTTTCAGTGCCTCTGCTGATGCTACTTGTGCTCTGAGGTCATCTCCTTCCATCCCTAGAGCTGCCAGGCTGGCAGTTTTCACCAGCACTCCATTTACTTTCTAAGGGAAACTAGAGCGGAGCAAGTAAATCCCAGTGAATAATTTATTCAACAAACTGTTTCCTTTTCTGTTTGTGAATCACTGAGTCAGTCATGATTCCTTCAGACTGTTGTTCAGAATTATTCTCTGAAAACATTCTATGAATTATTCTTGGTCTGTAGCTTGTTGCTGAACAAGCCTTGGTGACTATTTGAAACTGGATTTGCGTAGCTTAGCTTGGACTAGACACATGGAGTTGTTTCTGTTCTCTGATCGGAGGACTGTAATTCTTACAACCAACTTTCTGGTGCAAAAATTCATGCTTAGGAGTCAAAATTCACTTTTTCGCTATATTTGTGGTTCCCGTGAACATGGTTCCTGCCATGAATGGATTCAGGATGTACACCACCTGGGTCAGTAAGATATCATCCCCAGTACATTGTATGGCATGGCACAATTAGACGTATTGTGTGGGTTTTACAGCTTGGCTCACAGCCAGAGCTGGGCTTGAGGAGTGCTTTGTGCCACTGAGAATGGGATGTCAGGGGTGCAGTACAAAGGTGACCATCTTATGTCATCTCTGTGTTACTCTGATCCTGGTACCATAAATGTTGGGCTATACCATAACATAAATTCCATTCACCGGATGGCTGTTTTAAGCTACATTGGCTGGCAATCCCCTCAGACACCCTTCCAGCAGCAGCAGGCGATTACAACCTAGCTGTGTTACCTTTGCTTAGACACCCCCGAAACACCAGCAACTGGAAAGAAGGGGGCCTAAGATCCGCTTCAGCAGCTTCACACCACCAGACTGGGGGGTGGGGGGAATCTTCAAGATAGTGGATCTACTGGGTTCATGGAAGTTTTGCACACTGGCCTAATGCAAACCTGCACAGGGCAGGATCCAATCTGTGTCCATCTAGGCTGGGAGTTTCAAAGGACCTTAAGGGAGCAAGTGCCCAAATCTCATTGAGATCCATTGGGAATTGGGCATCTAACTCCCAATCTCCTTGGAAAATCCCAGCCATAGGTATTCTATGCCACACACATTGCCATGCTATCTGAAGCCTTTAGCCCTGGCCCCTCTCAAATACAGGACACTAGCACTGCATGCAGAGTGCTAGCAGCACAGTGGTTGCACTTAAAACTTCCCAATTTTGTCTTAAAGATCATTACCCGAGTGTTTGTTTATATATTAATATAGGGGATACCTAATGGAATGGGGCAAATTTGTGGTCAGTCACTCTACATTCAGAAATAACTACTGTTAATGCTGAATCATATGAGATTTGCGGTAATTGAGTCCTGATGGCAGATGGATCCAATTAACTCCGACCAAATGAGGGTGCGAATATTGATTTGGACCACAGAGAACCAGGATCGCCTCTTTTTTAGAGGCAAATGTTCAGAGCAGCCAAACTGGGAGGTTTGGAAGGCTATATTGTGAAGTTACCAGTAAAGCCAAGCTTCAGGAAAAGGAAAAATTTGGCCCTTCACACAGGATCTGGTGTTCTGTTGAGGAGAGGGTGGGGACTTGGCCCGTTGACATTTATGCAATTCTTGTATGAGTTAGCACAGACTGAGTGTCTTCCATTCATCGTAACCAGTTTGTGATTGTCACTCCTTCCTCCCTATCCTTGTGACATTGCACAAATGACTAAGGACTGTTGTTCAACAAAGCCATTGCATATCCTAACAGCTACCTAAAAATACAGAGTAAAGAAGGGAAGAAGAGATCCACCTTGCAGTTTATCACTCGACAGTGTTCGAAGAGGTAATTAAAGTGATTTGTATTTGGGAATGTCAGGAGGACAGAAGATCTGAGGTTGCTTTTTGTTTTGTTTCCACCACCAGCCTCCAGATTGCTCCTGTGTTGTGTCGTCATGTACGACCAAGAGACCCTTTCAGAGGAAAGCCTTCAAATTAAAGGAGAAAAGGACTGCCGGCTTTTTTTGTTTGTTTTGAAATAATTTCAGTGCTGCCTTTGATTTATCAAGGCAATCTTGATGTACTCAGGAAACGCCTCTAAAGGGAGGTGAGCAGCCATGTAGCGGTGGCATATACAGGATGTGGTTTCAGGGTGGGGAGGGAGAACTAGTTTTCTTGTGACTGTAAAATGCACTATAGAAAGAACAGTCTTTAGGACAGAACCTGCTTTCATGCAAGAGGGCATATTCCACCATGTCTCTTGTAAAGGAAGTGACAGAGCTCAGGTATGCCTTTACCAAATGTATGGAATAGATAGTATCATAGCTGAGAGCAGTGGGTCAGTTAAGATTTGCCATCTGATCCCCTGAATGTGGGGCCTGTTTCTTAGCCCTGGTAGGGCCCCAGTCTGTGCTCCATAAAGAAGCCATAAAAGAGGCTAATTGGCCAACTGAGAATTCCCCCAGTATGACTGATTCTCAAGGTGGTCGCCTGGCAGGGCAGTGGAAAAGAAGCATGCCCTATGCTCCTGCAATCCACAGTTGTTGGACTGCCCCCTTGGGGATGTTGGTGGCTAAGTACCAGCTAGAACAGTCACTCCTTGGCCAAATTGGGCAGCAGCCAGCCTTAGGATCAGAGGTAGGTGGGGCATAAAGGTAGTGTAAACACCCTTTGTCCCTGCTCTTCCTGGGTCCTGAGCCAAATGTAGATCAGCCAAACCAAGAATTTAGCCCATAATCTTATCTCTGTCCTGATTTCTAAATAACTGCCAGGCACAGCAATAACTCTTCTCCATGCCAATGAACAGATACATGTAGTAATACTTACATTGCCAGTATGACTTTCATCCCAAAGGAACTCAAAGTACTTTAAATTTGTTAGTCTCTAAGGTGCCACAAGGACTCCTCGTTATTTTTGCTGATACAGACTAAGACGGCTACCCCTCTGAAACCTTTACAAACTCAGTGCAAGACACCTACCACTGAAATGCAATCACCTCAAGGTGGAACATGGCCATTTTTAACAGAAAAGTATGTAGTGGGCCAGTTCCTCAGCTGGTATAAATCAGAGCAGCTCCATTGGCTTCTAACCTTCTGTGATTTAAAATTTGGATTGTTATGAACCCTTTGGAGAAGCAAAAAAAATGGCCAAGTTTCTGTTCTCCTTGCTGTTATTGACACAGATAGGTTCAGGGCCCTCCTTTCTGTCTCAGTACAAGGCTAACTAACGTTAGTTAATGTGAAGCACTTTGTACACTGATTCGAGGCTGTATATTCCCCCTCCAAAGTGATGAGTAGACAAATTAATGGTATTTCATGGTGATTCTTCTTTTTTAAAACCCTACTTCACTTTTTTTTTTTTAATTAACAGGCATGAGAAAAGGGAAGGACAGAATTCTACAGCAACTATGGCAAAAAGTCAACAGATTTTCCTTTTCTAACACAGTTTTAGCAAGATTCCACTTCATATTATCACCTTATGTCGTGTTAGGCCTGATCTATTGATCTAGATGCTCAGAATCTGTGGGGACGACGGTCATAAGTAAATAGATAGATCAGGCCCTCGTCATTATAGGATCTGAGTGCCTGCTTCCATGAAAGTCCGAGGCGCCCTGCTGACATTGTGATACAAATGCACGAACGGGATCCAAGGACACAATTGCAAAGTACAAAATCTGAGCTGGTTTGTTTTTGTTACGATACAATATTGTTTTACAATTATCTGAGGAAACGAATCCTGGTAACAATGCTCCACCAGGCTTAGCATTCATTTTCTTGTCACCAGAATCCAGAGTTACATTTATATGTCACATGAAACGGAGTAAAATGTCAATAGATAAATTCTTCCATGAAGGTTATGGACCAAGTTCTGCTCTCATTTATGAATTACAAATCCAGAGTACCTCAGCTGACATAGGTGGTCTCATTCTGGATTTTCACTGGTGTAACAGAGCAGAATTTGACTCTGTAAGTTAAGAATTCTGTGCTATGTTTGTCCTCTTACATCTCTCATTAGCTATCCTGATTTATGGGCCTCATCCTCAGCTTGTGTAAATGGATACAGCTCTATTGAAATTGGCATCCATTTAAAGCAATTAACGAGTTAGCCCCATATCTGTAACTTGTTTCTTTGTTCTATCCATTGTTTTCATGTTTAAGTTGTTAGCAACATACAATGGGCGGGAATTTTTTTTTTTTTTAAGAAGCTTCTCTCTATTTTCACTGCCATATAAGCCCACTTTTAAAGTCCTAGTCTCGAGTCTCTCTCATTCAGTGCCCTTACCCTTCTTTTGCTTTCTGATGCTTTTAAATTGGGCTCCATATTTCCTCCCATTTTGCTATGCAACCTTGTAGTTTGCATACTGACCTTTCATATACTGTGGTTTGGATCACCAACTCCAGCCACTACATTAGCAACACACAATTACACCCTCAAGGTAGGCTCAAGTGCAGATCCTACCTCTCCATAAATATCTTAATGAGTAGAAAATAGTGCAGAACTTCAGTCATTCAAAGCAGGAGTTTGATGTATTACAAAAGTTAAGTTTTCAGTTCACATAGTATAGAGGAAAAACTTTTCTGGAATTAGAGATTGTGGTTAGTATGGAAACATACTCTGAATGTTTGCATTCCAACAGTCTGGCCTGGATGGTGCTATTACACATATTACATTTGTTTCTAGACTATCTTGCCAAAGCTATACCCACTACTTGCTGTGCTATTGCCAGATCTTAAGTGCCAACGGGGTTAGAGTTGTTTGGTTGCTATGTGGATGGGAGACCTTCCAAAGAAGTGCAGTGGGTGACTTGATAGATGGTGCTTTTGTCTGCCACACTCACTATCCTGGAATATGCCAGGAAGGTCTCTCTTTAGGATGAGATGTCAAATAAGTGGTTGTTAAAGATCCCATGGTTTAGTTTTTGAGGGATAAATGGAATCAGACACTTGCCATTGGTGATTCATGATTATGTAAATAGGGTTAACTGGAGTGGTGGTGAAGGAATTCGCTCCCCAGATAAAAATAGTGTCCTTATGTATGTGTGAGCCAGATATTAAGTAGATATTTTCTGTTTGGGTCCTATAGCTGTTACCATCTGATTGCTGTGCGAACTGAATTGGTAGGTTTCTGTCCAGTTCCCAATGGACCCATGTCCAAATCTCACAAACACACACACACACCACCATTGATGTTTACTAGCAGTTTCAAGAGAAAGTTCAGTCTCCATAGTCTAATCATCCCTTAGCCTATCTTCTCTACATTAGAGGGAATCTCTCCATATCTGGGGTCAGGAGAAACACTGGGGGAATTTTGTAAGACTTCTGGTCATGCTGTACCTGCTCTATCTACAAAGAGAAGCCATCAGTCTCCAGGGCTGTCACTGAGGCATGTTGCACCAGTGCTAATAGTGAAATTCACTCCTGGACAAAGATCCAGCACAGGGCCTATACCAGAGGTTCTCAAATTGGGGGTCGGGACCCCTCAGGGGGTCATGAGGTTCTTACATGGGGGGTCATGAGCTGTCAGCCTCCACCCCAAACCCCACTTCACCTCCAGCCTTTATAATGGTGTTAAAGATATAAATTAAAAATACTTTTTTACAAGGGGGGGGGTCACACTCAGAGGCTTGCTATCTGAAATGGCATCATCAATACAAAAGTTTGAGAACCACTGGTCTATGCTATACATTATTTAAGTCCTACTTACGCCATCAAAATAGTCTAAGTATTCTATTTTGACGGCTTCAATCAGCTCCTAAGTGCCACACATGTCATATGCTGGCCCTCTGCACAAGGGTGAATTTCATAAAAGTTCACATTAATAGCAGAAGCCTGACTCACCACTCTGTTATTCCAGTTTTACATTAGTGTGACGGATTAGCATAGACGGAATCAGGCCCCCAAAGTCTAAGTGCTCCTCTGCTTTGCTGTATGGTAAATACTTCTGGATCATCATAGAAGGAAACCAGTTTAACTTCACTGAACCTGCTTCTCTGCAATACAGCCTTAAGACCAGCACATTATGTAATTACATTAATACTGTACATTCAAAATGGACTAATGCAATTGTTGGGGTCATGCAGAAACAAGTGTCACCTCACCATGCGTCATGTAAGCTGATTAAAATCCTTTTTACCAACAAAAGAAACATTTCTTAAGCAAGGTCCTGGTCAGAAATGGAAACATTGGATCAAACACTCACTGGCACAATGGCTTGCGCATCAGGTCATAGTTCCTATTTGTTACACTGCAGTGTGTGAATCAAGGCAGCTGACGTGAGCTATCGCTACCTTAACGTGGAGCTTGAGTGTTTTGAGCAAGCGGCGTCTTTTCCCTGGCAGACAGAAGTAGCCACAGCAAAAAGTAGCTGTGCTAGCCGCATGTGCTCTATGGGGAGAAAATGACTGTAGTGGTCTGCAGGACTTGCAAAGGAGTGGAGAGGTGATATCTCTTACTTGGTTAGATTCAGCACAGAGGGTGAATTCTTGGTACTCACCTGCATGGGACATACAGCGCTAGGGGTTTACGCCATGGGATGGTTCTTCATTAAGGTCATAGCTAAATGACACTTAAGTTATTACTCTACTTGCAGATCCTCACTGTGG
Organism: Trachemys scripta elegans; assembly: GCF_013100865.1. Taxonomy (NCBI): domain Eukaryota; kingdom Metazoa; phylum Chordata; order Testudines; family Emydidae; genus Trachemys; species Trachemys scripta. The sequence continues at coordinate 53,450,288 of NC_048300.1, read as the reverse complement.
TTGGTTTCACAGCCCAATAATACTGCACTTGAATTGCACAGCACCTTAAATATGAGCCTCTCAAGGGACCTAGGGCCTGATCCAAAGATTGACTGACTGCAGTGGTATTTGAACGAGGCTCATAATAAACGTCCATTAATGTAGGTAGCTTCACAGCACCCAAGCACATACTAACATGAGTCTTGCAAAGCTTGGAGTAAAGCAGTTTTGGTGGCACATTTTCTGAAGAGGCAACCAGAAAGGCTGACAGTAGCAGCATCTCCAATGGAGCTATGATGATTTAGACTAGCTGAGAATCTGGCCCTTGCTCTTTGGCAGTTGGTCTAGAGCCAAAAAAAGGGCTTAATTTTAAAATAATGAAATTCTGCAGGGAGGGAGGGACCTAGAGAACTTTTCAATGGGCCTTCATCCATGATCACACCTAAAAACCTTCTGTTGTGCCTACAAATGGCAATCTGGGTACATCTGCTGGTGACCCTTTGTGCCCAGAAAAGCAAGATGACACTCGTACAAATGGCTACATGCACACTCCTTCTAGGTACATTTCTGGAGGCCCATTCATAATGCGGCTTTTAATGTTTAAACCTGAGCCTGGTGTGGTCAGAGTGAAGATACAAGGAGGGGGTGCCCCTGTAAAATCAGGATGGGACGGTGCTTAGGGTCCACAAGGGACATAGCTTTATTTTATGTATGGGACTAAGCTGCAAAGCTTGGATCTGGATTCTGAGCACCTCAAAGTTCAGATCCAGATTTTGGTTTCACCCATTATAATAAAGGCTATGTGCAAATCTGACCTGGATCAAAGTTCAGATTCAAACACCTCAGTGTTCAGATCCAAGGTTTTGTTTATTGGCCCATCTCTACTTATTCAAGATATAGTACAATTCTTGCATACTCTTCTATATGGATAATTTATAGGTCCAGATCCTCTGCTGGTGTAAATCAAAGTTACTCCATCACTTTCTATGGACCAACATCAATTTAGATCAGCTGAGGATCTCAGAAGGCTCCCTAACTGTCTTTCCTCTTAATTAATTATGTAACTCTACCTTCTTTACTGTAATCTGCTTTGCAACAAAGCGCCCTCTAGCTCCTTCCTAGTGGCAAATTTTATCATTACAACATGCTTCCAAAATTAGACTAATCAGTGAACAAGTGTTGGTGGAACGCATGGAGTTTGCCATCAGCACACATTCCCACTGACATACTTTTAATGCACAGTATAAAAATATGCAATATAAGTATTTAAGCAAAAGTTGAATGGTGAGCTTGTGAGCTCTCTGAATGTCTGTTTTCAGCTGAAAAGCTGTTTGAGCAATTTGTATTATACTTTGACAAGTTTTAGATTAATAAAAAGACAAACAGGTAACTATTGATAATAAATATATATATTACACATACACACACACACATATACATATAAAAAAAATTAAAGCAATAAGTTGTCTAGTCATCCATTCTACAGCTGCCAAGACAATTATATAAATTTAGATGAAGTGCAGACAGGACTCTTATAGCAAAGATCATAAGGAAACAGGGCCAGCTTTCAGAATTATTCATGCAATAGCTATCTGATGCAGCTCCTTGCTTGGAAAGGCCTTGTGAAGACTCAACTCACAGACTGGGCCAGTTGGTTTCATTCCAACTGAGAAAAGATGACTAAGGGGAGCAGGGCCGGCTCCAGGCACCAGCGCAGCAAGCAGGTGCTTGGGGCGGCCAACAGAGAGGGGTGGCACATCCGGCTCTTCGGCGGCAGGTCCCTCTCTCCTTCTCAGAGGGAAGGACCTGCCGCTGAATTGCAGCCAAGAATGATGCGGCGGCGGCAGAGCGCCGCTGATCGCGGCTTCCTTTTTTTTCGCCGCTTGGGTTGGCAAAAACGCTGGAGCCGGCCCTGAAGGGGAGGGACCTGACAAGTCTCCAAATAGGTCAAGAGCTGTTACAAAGGGGATGGTGATCTACTGTTCTCCATGTCCCCTGGAGTTAGGACAAGAAGCAAATCTGCAGCAAGGGAGATTCAGGTGAGATATTAGGAAAATTTTCTAACTGTACTGATAGTTAAATTGTGGAATAGGCTCCCAAAGGAGGTAGAATCCCCATCATTGGACATTTTTGAGAGCAGGTTAGACAGAGATCTGTCAGGGATGGTCTAGATATATTTGGGCCTGCCTTGGTGCAGGGGTATGGACTAGATGAGCTCTCAAGATCCCTTCCAGCTGCATGCTTCTATGATTAACAATAAGCAATGCAGCAGGCAGGCAGAATTGTAGGAATCAGATCTTCACTGAGCATGTATTGTTACGTACTAAGAGGCCCGTGTTTGTCTAGTAGCACACTGGCCCAGCTTGCTTTCCCGAGCCTCTGGTATCACATGACACTTGGTTCCTCCTGAAAAACTGATCCTTTTTCTCCAGTTCCACTCTCACTATAGTCACCTCTACAAATGTGGGACTGCATGGGGAGTCACTTGCTCCTACTGGCAGCGGAAGCTGAGAGGAAGATCGCCCTCTCCCTCAGACTGGATGCTTAGAATCCCCTTCTCGTTTGGGGTCCCACACAGCCTAAGGTCAACTCCACAAGGCAGCAGGGTACAGTCCAACCTTGATTATCTAAAGGTCTTTCCAAATTGAACCAGGTGAGACTCTGACAGAACTCCTTCCCAGAGAGATTATGGAAGAACTCTTCTGCTCTGTAACCAGCATAGTGACCCTCTTACCCTCATATCTGGCGGGTCAAGTTATCCGACTGAGCTCCGACTGGACCCATCCTTTTATAGACATTTGTAAAATACCTTGTAATCATGAGAGTGATGCCAGCTGAAATCTTAAGAATATAAGAATGGCCATAGTGGGTCAAACCAAAGGTCCATCTAGCCCAGTATCCTGTCTTCCAACAGTGGCCAATGCCAGGTGCCCCACAGAGAATGAACAGAACAAGTAATAATCAAATGATCCATCCCCTGTTGCCCATTCCCAGTTTCTGGCAAACACTGCATGTGCTTGAATCATTGTCTAGTGAGGGCTGAATAGCTGGCACACAACAGTTAGGTATATTGAATTATTTTAACATCTTCCTGGACACAAAAATAGTTCTGTAGGGGCTAATAATTTGTTTACTTGCCTGTGAAAAAAAAAAATCCCCACATTTCCCTTTGCTTAATAAAAACCTTAAAGATTAGCATATTCCTGGGATCAACATGGCTACAACAACATTGCAAAAAAATAAAACATTGAACATTTGGGAACTTTTTCACATTTTTTCAATACAAGAAGTTTGTCATCCTTTCCTGGGAAAAGTTTTGTATTCAACAAATCAGCACCTTGCAATAAAAATAAAATTAAAAAAAGTTTGTTGAAGAGTTCCTGACCACCTCTAGTCCTGGATGCACTATATCAGACCCTAACAGAGCCCAGTGTCAGAGAGGGAGGGACACAAAAAAGCAGGAGCAAGAGGTTCTTTTAAAAGTCTCTCAAGCATTTGTGAAATAGTTTTTTCAGGAACATATGCGCCATAAACAAAAGATGAGATGGTGTGGAGTGGTCTGGTATAAAGGTTTTATCATCATTTGTCTGCAAGGACCTGCATAATGCATGAGAAGTACACTCATTGCAAACCCATATTTCAGTTCAAGTGATAGAGGTCTCTGCAGTAATGTTAAAAGTCTTGCATTCAATCACCTCTAAAGACTCATTCAGGGGGATGTTACAAGAGACATAAATGCTGTCGGTAGGACTCAGTTGCTGGGAACAAGCCCTCCTAACAGGAAGAATATGTAACCCACCGGTTTAGTATGTTGAACGTTGTATGCTGGCCCAAAGAGGGGAAGAGCTGCAATAGAGTTAGTCCTTTAGCTCAAGTGGCAAAGGTCTGTGCTGCAGACCTGAAGGGCCCGATTTCAATTGTTGCTGACCACTTGGGAGGTTGTGATCAATACAGTGGCTTATGATAGATTCCGCCTTCTCCCCCAGGTTTTATTCACGTGCATTGAATGAGCCGGGGTCCTTTGCAAAAATAGCATGCGATCTTGTAATTAAAGACTGCATACATCCAAGAGGTTGAGGAGGAAGTGTTAAGGTTGCACAGGCAACTCGGAATGCTGGCATTTCCTAATTTTTAAGGGCTTGACTTTTCAACTTCAATAACAGCCTCTTAGCATATTTATTTTTATATTATTTATTTTTAGTGAAATGATATAAAATCCCTTATGCTACTAGCATCTTCAGTTATTGCTGCTGAAAGCATTTTTTTTAGTAATCAGGTTCTCCTCCCACCATTGAGGCCTTCTGCACTTCAACACAGCTTTGATCTTCAAGCTAGCTCGGTCAGTTTTCCTTCCCATTGAAGTGGCACAATGTCATTGGAGGGCCGTGACCCCAAACACAAAGTGTTGTCACTGCCTTTTTAAAAAATAAAATATTTTTTAAAATTCATAAAGACATTTGTGTGATCAGTAGGTTTGACAGATCACTCTAAATATTGGGCCTGAAATGACATGAAAATTTCCGTTCAATTATGCTAAAAACACCCTGAGATCATGTTAGTCCCTAAGGCCATCATTTCAGTCCTATGGGGACATACACACAAGCTGGCTATGTCTATTATACTGACTAATTCCTTCGATGCCCCTTCTGTGCATAGCTGTGATTGACACAAGACTGGTACTGCTTTCAAATGTCTATGGAGCATGACCTCAAGTTAATACGTTGAATGATGAAAGAAAAAGGATTCATTTAGCATGTGAACTCTGCATCAAGACTGCCAGAAGCACTGAGCACATACAAATTGCTATTTTGTCAGTAAGTAGCGCTTGGCTGGGCTTTTAAATATTCCATTTATTCCAAACCATCATCCTCGAAGCTGTGACAATTGAAAGAATAGGAGAATTGAAAATAGGATTTCATTATTTTCTGATCTTAACTCCATTGTTTAGATAAGAGGTTTGGACCAGGATGTTCAGAGCAGTTCATGACCTCTTAGCAGTTCTAGCCCACACGGAGTTCTCCAAAGTATTTGTCTAGCCTTTTCAGAAAGGCTTTTATAAAAGAGGATTGGATGGCTGAGAAGATTGACTGCCAAATATACTGCTGTTGACTTGTAGGTCGCTGGTTCAACTCTTACCTGGACCAGCAATGTCAGGAAGCTGAAAGTAGCTGCAGGCTGTGTGGTGTCCCAAAAGCTAGTTGATTTGCCAGTCTCATTCCGGGAAAGGAATCTCCAGCCCAGAAACCACCTCTGTATTTGGCATTAGTTGGTAGAATGTGTACAGAATTTCTATGTGGGTCAGAAAGCTGGATCCTTATACAGGCAGACTTGGAGGGGCTAAGGCATTCCATATACCCTGTCAGTGCCAAATCCTGAGCATAAAGTGGTTTGACTTTGTGCAAAATGTTAGTCTTGCCAAGATCTAGCCTTCCTTCAATTGTTCATTACATTAAAAACACTGTGTTCTTCAGCTATGTTGCCACACTGCACAAAACCACCCCAGCATACTGTGCTCTCAAACTCTCCAATCGACATGCAAAGGGGTGCATGCCCTGATTCTACCATGGGCAACCCCAGAGATTTGTGGATTCCCAGGACTGAGCCAGATCTGGGAATTTCACTACACAATGCTTGGTGTGACACCATCAACTGAGGTCACTCTGGTGGCACAGCCATCCCCAAAGACTATGCATGTTTGATGATAGGTAGAATGGCCAAGAATTACACAGAGCATGGAAACAAAAGTCCTTTCTTATCCAAGCAGCTGTCTCCAGAGCAAAGCTTAGGTCTGTCAGCACAGCAGTGTTTGCCTTTGGTGCAATCTGTGCTATAGAAGACGGCTAAACGAAGATGTCAACTTTCAAGGATGTTGAGTTAGAAAAAAAATCTGGTTGATTTTTGTGTGAGAGATTTCCCCCCGTCCCATTTTTCTATCAACTATAGAGTTGGTTACATTATTTTGAAAAAATGAATGCATTTTTTCTCTCCAACACCTTTCACCAGAGACAAATTTGCTAGAAAGATATTTTCTATTTCACTCTTATTGTTGCTTTTGATGTCCCCCCCCCCCCCCAGTTAGGGTTGGCTCTGAACTTGCATTCCTGCCTTGAAGCCCCTAGGCAGTGTAATTGTTGCTGTGTCAGTCCCAGGACACTAGCAGCAGGGCAAGTAAGGTGGTACAGTATGGTACACCATACCAGCAAGATATTTATAGCTGGTATGGTGTACTGGAAAGAGGAGCAGCAGAGCATTGGGCTCCTTTCCACATTCTGCTCCTTTCACCGTTGCGGTTTCCAGGAGAGTCCTGAACTGCAGGGCACTCCTGGGAACTGCAGCAGCAAAAGGAGCAGAATGTGGGGCCACCAGGCAGCCCCACGCCGGCAGCTCCTCCGCTGCGGCTGCTGTATTGCCCCCAGCCCCCCACTCCATCCCTGTTCTTCAGTGGGGCTGGCTGCTGTACAGACGGAAGAGAACCTGGCTGGAAGGGCTGGGGCAGTACAACCAGGCTGGAGATGCTGCGGGCGTGGCAGCCCCACGTTCTGCTCCTTTTGCAGCTGTGGTTCCGAAGTCTCCAGCACAGTGGGAGGAGGACAGAGGAGCCCCCCCCTTCCCCCAAGTAAGGGGGGTGGATCATGGGGAGAGGATGGGGAGCGCGTGGGGGCCCCAGGCTGGGGATGAGTCACGTGATGAGGTCACGTGCCCCCCTCCCCCATACCAGTAAGAAATGGATTCCACTTGCACCACTGGATATTAGATAGACAAGGTGGGTGAGGTCATATCCTTTACTGTTGGTGAGAGACACAAGCTTTCGAGCAGAAGTTGGCCCAATAAAAGATATGACCTCACCCACCTTGTCTCTTGAAGCCTGTAGACATTTGGAGTATACAAAAAAATGCAGGATTAGACATAACTGCCATATATCTTGTGCAAAGAAACTTTTTAATATTACCATCTGCCCAGATCAACAAAGATATTTGGGCACCCAACTCCTATTGATTCCCAGGGGCTCACTGTTCACACCCATTTACCCCATACCAGGGGCCCCTTTTCTCCTCCATGCCAAGGCTGTGTACATGCCCCCATCTTTCTTCCCTTCCCACTATTATTCTTCTGTCTGGGAGACAGTTGAACATGCTGGTACACTAAGTGTCCTATCAGGAAGCTGGGCAGAGATGAGATGGTATATTGTTATGCTGGAAAGCATTAATGGGAGATATCAACCATGTTTTTGTAGTCTACAGACAATTGCAGAGGTGTTTGAAACCGTGACTGTGCTAATAGGATGGCAGCAGCTCCACAGGCCTCCTGCTTTTTCCTTTTGTTTTTCTAGTTTTCCCTCAAAAATCAATAAGATTCTGGCCACTGATAAATTCTAAAATTTCAAGGCATGTTCTAGTTATCAGATGTAGTGTCCAAAAGCTTTAAGATTAGAGACAGAAATGCCATTCAGCTGAGGGCAGGGCTTTCACAAGCTCAGCCAGGGATGTTGACCGGAAATCTTCATACTATTCAGCATCCCTAGTAGGGATGATCATTGACTAATCCTCCATAATCATCCACAGAGCAGCTATTCCTCTGTATATTTTTCCTAAAGGAATGTAATTTATAATTAATGGAGATATCCCATCTCCTAGAACTGGAAGGGACCTTGAAAGGTCATTGAGTCCAGTCCCCTGCCTTCACTAGCAGGACCAAGCACTTGCATTTATTTGCGGCTGTGGGTGAAAGCCATCATCATCTGATTGCAATATGCAGCAGTGACACCACACACAGAGTCATGAATGTCTCATAAGGGGTAGATTAGCATTTGAGATAAAAAACAGCTGGTGCCTACTTTATAATGGAACTACAGAACGTTTAAGTCAGCAGCAGAGAAAAAGAGAACAGGAAGTATGTCCTAGAGGGCTTTGCAAATTTGATGGGATCTTCCTAATGGCTTTGCAGGTGCCACAAACAGTTTGCAGTCAGATGCAGCTAAATGGTACAAACGGGAGAAGAGAATGGCAGCTCAGGAGAAACTAGATTTGAGGAAATCAAAGAATCTGCTGCTGTAAACTTGACTCCCACTGCCATCTTCTGGCTATGCTGGCCCCTGTACTTCTGAGACACAGACTCTAGCATTCTTAATACAAAATAATTCACTCTGTTTTCTGTCTATATTGGTTACGGGCCTGATTCAGAGTTTGTTGATATGAATAGGAGTATTTCTGGTGACAAAGGGCCTGGGATCAGAACCTATAAGTATAAGCAAGAGGAGTGGTCCCACATTCAACCACCACTAGAATATAAACATGAGCAAAAGGTTTGCTAGAGGTATGTTGCATTATGGACATATATTTTAATAAATCCTAATATAATTCTTTGTTTAAAATCCTCCACTACAACACAGTCAATCCCCCTGTAGACAAATGAGCTCCCTTCTGGTTCGCCCCCTCATGGCTGGGTGTGGCACAGCAAGCTCTCATCTAATGCCCTCTGCCCATGGTCATTTCAGTCCTCTGCCACTTCTTGTGACTCAACCCCCACACCCAGGTCACTTACAATCCCCACCCTCACTCCTTCCAGGAAAGGCTGGATTTAGGGGCAGGCGACCACCTGGGGTGCCAGGCTTGGAGGGGCACTGAGCTTGGGGTGCTGTTTTTGTTCTTCGCGACAAAATGGAAAATAGAATGTTTACAGTAAAATGTTTCAGGCATTCCATATATGGATTAATTTTTCACTAACCTCCTAGAAGGTTCTGGACCTTTGTAGAATCTCATGGAACCTTCTAAAGACATTCAAAATGGAGGGGGAGGATGCACTGAAGACGCTCCTTGCCTGGGGTGCCATTTGGTCTAGGGCCAGCCTTTTTCCCCGGGTAATGGAGAATCCAACAAATAGTTCCAAGAGCTTGTGAGAGGCTGACTGAGCCCAGCAGTCCTACACCCCTTGAGTGAGGGTTTCACAACCTCTCTAAGTTCACTCTTCTTTCAGGATAGGATCTTATAGGATTCCCCCTGGAGTCCTCCAACAAATCACCTCTGAAAATATAAACTTAAGCCACTTCTGCCCTCCTCCCGCTTGAATTTCTGTCCCCCAAGTTTCCCCTGTGCTCTGTTCCTCAGTTGAATACCTCCCTGGACTTCTTCTCCAGAGGTACAGGACCTGCCCTTGTCAGAGCTCACTCCACCAGTGGCTTCGCTGTCTGACTCATTGCCTCTTGTGAGAATTCTCTACTCAGGTGAGGATCCCAGGACCAACTCTCCTCCCGGGCTTCATCTTTGACCCTGTCAGTCTCTCCACACTCTACTGCCAAGATAGGGACTTCAGAGTTCTTCTTTACCTCTCTCCCTGCAGCCCCCCTCTACTCTGGGCTTCATCAGCTCCTCTCCAAGTTGTGACTGATCTTTAAGTGGGCCTGGCCAACCCTGTAGAGGCAACTAGATGCCCTCACTGAGCGCTCCACTTCCAACTAGCTCTTGCTGAGGCAATGTGGGGTATACACCCAATACCACCCTATTGCAGGTTCTCAAGCTGGGGGGGCAATTCCCTGGGGGGGATTAAAGACAGATTTCAGGGGACTATAGTCCTCCCTCACCCTCCCATGTGTTTATTGCCCCTTCTGTGTTGCTAGGTGGGATGAGAAGTCTCTAAACATATAGCATGAGTGTGGGGGGACGCTTTTCTGTTGGAGCATGGGGTTCCAGGACAGCAACATTTATATTCTTTTTTCCTTCCTGGACTGCTGTGTGTAACAATATTTTCTACTAATGCAATCGCTGGGCTGGAGACCGATATTTGTTTTCATCTGTGTACACAGTGCTGTCTTCATTGATCTGTAAATTGCTCCAAAAGAATAATATGATTTTAAAATATTGCTTTTATAAATCACAACATGTTTTATACATTTTCCAAATACTATTTGCTTTTAGAGTTTCCTCCTCTGAACTTCTACTCAATGATGCTTCAGAGAACATCTCAAGGAGGCAATCAGCCCATAAATGCATTATAATCCTTAGGCTACTGCAGGGAGTACAGAAGTTCTGAGTTCTAGTCCCAGTTCTGCCACTAAGTTCCCTTGTCCCCTGACTGCCCCCTCTTGGGACTCCCTGCCCCTAACTGCCCTCCCCCCCCCGGGACCCTACCCCCTATCCAACTCCCCCTGCTCCCTGTCCCCTGACTGCCCCAACCCCTATCCAACCCCCACCCCCTGCCAGGCCCCCCAGGACTCCCACGCCTATCCAACCGCCCCCTGCTCCCTGTTGCCCCGGGATCCTCTGCCCCTTATCCAGCCCCCCTGCTCCCCACCCCCTTACCATGCCGCTTAGAGTGCCAGGACTGGCAGCCACACTGCCTGGCCAGAGCCAGCCATGCTGCCCAACAGGAGCTTGGAGCCCTGCCATCCAGAGCACTGGCGGCTTGGCGAGCTGAGCTGGGGGGAGGGGGGGGAGGAGAGAGAGAAGAAGAAGAGAGACAGCAGGGGAGGGGCTAGTCTCCCCAGCCAGGGGCTCAAGGGCCAGGCAGGATGGTCCCACAGGTCAGATGTGGCCCACAGGCTGTAGTTTGCCCACTTCTGCACTAAGTCATTAATTGAGCTTGGGCCAGTTGCTAACTTCTGTATGACTCAGTTCCCCCCTTGTAAAATGGGGATACTAATACTGCTCTGCCACATGATGGGAGGGAGTTTACAAGGCTTAATTCTTCAATGTTTGGTAAGGACTTTGAGATCCTCAGATGAAAAGCATTTAGAGTTATTGCCTACAAGGATCCTGCGGTCTATGCCAGCATAAATGCAAACAAGGGGGCCATATTTTGAAAGCTACAATGCCTTTGCACCACAGCAGGAGAATGCCAAATCAGCCTGTTTGGAACGAAGTCTAGCCTTTGTGTGTGTCTGTTTGACCGAGGAGAACATTAGTTTGAAGGTGCAACTTCGCTTACACCTTCAGTGTGAACTGAAGTAAGCGAAGTGACGTGTGGAATAATCCACGTAGCTGTCTCACATTGGTCTCCTTTAATTTACCTGTAATACTCGGTTAGTTTTGGGGATTAGGCTGTGCCTGAAACCATTTGTAACATCTAAGTCGCTCTTCCATATCCACATGAATAGTTGTGATCATCCCATTTTCTGTCTGTCAAGCATTTGAGGGCTTTGAACAGGCAACTAATTAAAAAACAAAACACCAATACAGCAAGCACAGTTTGGTCAGATGAGTAAGAGGGGATATGATAGTCATTTGCATAAAGACAGATGTGCATCCCAAGGGCCAGACAGTTCCGAAATTCATGGGTGAATCTCAGTCCCTCTGTAGGCAGGGACATCACCTTACTGGCCCTGTGGAGGGCTCTCTGGGTGTCATGGGCTCCATGCAGCAGGAGGGGATAGAGTTGGGGCAGGATCCAGAGGGAAGCCCCTCATCCTCCCTCAAAAGCAATTGAATACTGCCCCAGGCTGGATGAACATTTCTGCACATCTGCCCTGCAGGAAACCCACCCGCCTGCCAATATCAAGAGCCACTGCAGTCAGGGAAGAGGGAGAGGCCTTGGTATTATGGCTCCAACGGAGTCATGCCACCTGGGAACAGAGGTGCCACTGTGGACCAGAGCCACTTCTGGGGTAGAGAGCCTCCACATGGGCTCTCCTGGGATCTGCCAGGTTTGTGGGCTATTTTTCAGTGGAAAGGGAGGGAAAACCCTGCCTCCTAGTGGGACAATGAGGCTACCAAGCGATCATAACTGACATTTCTCAATAATAAATAATAATAATAATAATTTTTTTTAAAAAAAAAAAGGGTCCTCCCGTGGTACTCCACAACGGGGCAATCTGGCCCCAAGGAGAGAGGAGCTGTTTAGGCAGTGCTACAGAGAACAGGAGGAGAAGAGTAAGATAAATGGCAAGTTAGAAATCTTACTAGCTGATCCTGCACCACTGAAATTGGTGGTAATTTTGCCAATAACCTCAATAGGAGTAATATCAAGCACTGAAATTGTGTAGTCATCTCCAAAGGCGGCAACAGGGACAGCCCAACCATGGACTGGCTAACCTAAAAATCCACCTCCCTTTTCTCCAATTGTATTACTATATACCCACACATCCCCTAAGTTTTCTAAAGTACTGTGCAACTGCCAGCATACTAAGGGCTGGTCTACATTTGGGGGGGGGGGGGGGGGAATCGATCCAAGATACGCAACTTCAGCTACGCTAATAGTCGAAGTATCTTGGATCAAATTACCTGGGGTCCAGACAGTGCAGGATCAACGGCCGCGGCTCCCCCGTCGACTGCGCTACCGCCGCTCGCTCTGGTGGAGTTCCGGAGTTGATGGTGAGTGCGTTCGGGGATCGATATATTGCGTCTTAACAAGACGCGATATATTGATCCCGGATAAATCGATTGCTACCCGCCGATACGGTGGGTAGTGAAGACGTACCCTAAGGCTGAAACATCCACCCTACTGCTTAGCAGAGCTAGAACATGAAAACAGGCGTAGCTCTTTCCCCTCAAGTAGGTATTGTGCAGAACTAATTTCTTCTCTGCAGTTTAGGTTAATGCCACATAGATTTTCTACTCAGGACACTCCCTACACTAACACAGGAACAAATCAACATACCCTTAGAGCCCCGACCGGGGTTATTCTATCTACTACCTAAGATCCACAAACCTGGAAATCCTGGACGCCCCATCATCTCAGGAATTGGCACTCACTGAAGGACTGTCTGGATATGTGGACTCCCTACTCAGACCCTACGCCACCAGCACTCCCAGCTATCTCCGTGACACCACAGATTTCCTGAGGAAACTACAATGCATTGGTGACCTCCCAGAAAACACCATCCTAGCCACCATGGATGTAGAGGCTCTCTACACAAACATCCCACATACAGATGGAATACAAGCTGTCAGGAACAGTATCCCTGATGATGACACAGCACAACTTATTGCTGAGCTCTGTGACTTTATCCTCACGCACAATTATTTCAAATTTGGTGACAATATATACCTCCAGACCAGTGGCACCGCTATGGGCACCCGCATGGCCCCACAATATGGCTGACCTGGAACAACGCTTCCTCAGCTCCCGTCCACTCATGCCCCTTCTCTACCTACGCTATATTGATGACATCTTCATCATCTGGACCCATGGGAAGGAGGCCCTGGAAGAATTCCACCATGCTTTCAACAGCTTCCACCCCACCATCAACCTCAGCCTGGACCAATCTACACGGGAGGTCCACTTCCTGGACACCACCGTACAAATAAGCGATGGCCACATTAACACCACCCTATACCGAAAACCCACCGACCGCTACGCCTACCTTCATGCCTCCAGCTTCCATCCCGGTCACACCACACGATCCATCGTCTACAGCCAAGCACTGAGGTACAACCGCATCTGCTCCAACCCCTCAGACAGAGACCAACACCTACAAGATCTTCACCAAGCATTCTCAAAACTACGATACCCACACAAGGAAATAAAGAAACAAATCAACAGAGCCAGACGTGTACCCAGAAGCCTCCTGCTACAAGACAGGCCCAGAAGAGAAACCAACAGAACTCCACTGGCCATCACCTACAGTCCTCAGCTTAAACCTCTCCAACGCATCAGTGATCTACAACCCATCCTGGACAATGATCCCTCACTTTCACAGACCTTGGGAGGCAGGCCAGTCCTCGCCCACAGACAACCTGCCAACCTTAAGCATATTCTCACCAGCAACCACACACCGCACCATAACAACTCTAACTCAGGAACCAAGCCATGCAACAAACCTCGATGCCAACTCTGCCCACATATCTACACCAGCAACACCATCACTGGACCTAACCAGATCAGCTACAACATCACCGGCTCATTCACCTGCACGTCCACCAATGTTATATATGCCATCATATGCCAGCAATGCCCCTCTGCTATGTACATTGGCCAAACTGGACAGTCACTACGCAAGAGGATAAATGGACACAAGTCAGATATCAGGAATGGCAATATACAAAAACCGGTAGGAGAACACTTCAACCTCCCTGGCCACACAATAGCAGATGTAAAGGTAGCCATCTTACAGCAAAAAAAAAAAAAAAACAAAAAAAAACTTCAGGACCAGACTCCAAAGAGAAACTGCTGAGCTCCAGTTCATTTGCAAATTTGACACCATCAGATCAGGATTAAACAAAGACTGTGAATGGCTATCCAACTACAGAAGCAGTTTCTCCTCCCTTGGTGTTCACACCTCAACTGCTAGCAGAGCACCTCACCCTCCCTGATTGAACTAACCTCGTTATCTCCACACTGATATATACCTGTCTCTGGAGATTTCCATTACTTGCATCTGAAGAAGTGAGGTTCTTACCCATGAAAGCTTATGCTCCCAGTACTTCTGTTAGTCTCAAAGGTGCCACAGGACCCTCTGTTGCTTTTTATAGATTTTCTGATACTCTGACCTCTTTGCGTCTGCCTATTTGACATTTTTTACAGGTTTTGCTCAATGTTTACACTTTACTTTCAATGTTGTTTTCCTGGGTCCTATGCAAATCAAATTAGGGAGCGGATATATTTCAGGACTGACGTCTGTGGACAAGATCAGCCTCGCATCACTCTTAATATGAGCCCTAGCTAAGCTTGAAGAGTGGGTATAAATAGTCTCAAGATTCCCACTCTGCAACGTGCCCATTAAAGATACTATCTAAAAGCTTTCAAATCAGTGTATTTTAATGTACTAGTACATCCAGACCAACCACATTAAGAAAACATTAAGGTTGCAAAATGGAGTACTCAAAAGTTAGGAAACGCCAGAACTAAAGGTACCTGTGCATCCTGAATTCAAGCCCCTTCTCATAATCCATATGCACATTGTATTTACTTACATTGATCACACTCCTTTTTCCACAGGTCTCCTGCCTCAGTCAGTGCACAGGATGGACAGGACTCAGCGAATGGGCAGCTGTCCAATACTTTTTATCCTCATTCAGTGTGAGGCCCCAGGACTATTTTCCACACATCTAAATCCTGCTCTGAATGCAGAACTATTGATTTTCTTGTGGGCTTTTAGATGGCACTCATCACTAGAGTGTGCAAACATTAATGTGCTGCAAACATTAATGATCTTACCCTCAACCCCCATTTTATAAACAGATGCAGGAACTGAGGCACAGAGAGATTAAGGCTAACTTTGTCAAAAGTATCCACTGACTTTGGGTGCCCAGGGCCTGATTTTTCAGAGTACTTAGTATTTCCATAGCACTGTAGATGTTCAAAGCACAGCTCCTACCGCCTATGGATTTCAGCTGCAGCTGAGAGCGCTCACACTTCAGACCCTAGGGAGGTCACGTTGGGCACCCAGCCGATGAAGAACACAGTTAGTGGTCAGCTGAACATTTTGACTTTTCCAGCACCACATAGGAACTCTGTGGCAGAGGCAGGGACAGAATCCAGTTCTCCAGGGCAGCACTGAACTGCTTTACCCATTAGACCACCTTTTCTCTTCGTTCAATTCTCTGCTTCATTCACTTCACATCTCCCAGATCCCATCCTTGCCCTTCATTTATTTCTTTCCTTTTCCACAGCTCCTACCCATTACCCTTCTTAGCTCCTGTCCTGACACCTAGCTCCTGCCCCCCCCCCACAACACAACTACCTCAGCCCCTCTTCCCACAATTCCTGCCCTTCCCACCCCCACCCCCCGCCCAGTCTTCACCCCACCAAATTCCAGTCATACTGTGTACTCCTCCTCCATGCTGTCTGGTGGCCAACAGCAGGGACTTGGAGAGCACAGGAGAGGCATGGATAAGCATGCTCCGTCGGATGGTGCTTGCACAGTCTAGTCAGCACTGCAGGTAGGAACTGTGTGGGGATGGAGCATGCTCAGTCATTCTGTGGGGAGGGCACATGTGCAGTCTGGTTGGCACATAGGATTTGAGAGGGGACAGGGTGTGCTTAGTGCAGCTAGAGTCTTTCCAGAACAAGTCAGCCTGAAGCAGACATCCAGCTTGGCAAATTTCAGCCCAAACAGTTGAAATTTGGCAAAGTTACAAACAACCTAAAAAGGTTCTTAAAATAAAAAAAGTATTATGCAACTTTAACTTATAGGCATCACTACCAGCTCTACCTATAATATTTGCATATAAGACTTGAGCCAAACCTCATTACAGTTAATGGAAGCACTCCCTTTGACTTAAATGGACAATGAATCGGGCCCAGAGTGTGATGTAGATAGGTAGCATCTTAAGCCTTTCTTTCCACACTCCACTAAAAATGCCTGAGAAACAACAGTCATCTAATATTCCTTAGTCACCCTGGTTGGAGCTCTCCATGGCCACCTCATTTGTGTGCATCTCCCTTCTTCCTTTAAGCTTTAGTGGACACATGAGCTGACAACTTTGTTGCTGTTGTATGTGCCAGGAATGTCAAGGAAAATGCCCTTTAGTTCTGTGTGCATGTAGCAACTACATACCTCCAGTGTGGCTTAGTGTGGTTCTTCAAAGGAGCTTCCAGGTCCCACTCTGCAGGAATCTAATCGGTGCCACTGGCATCTGAGGACTGGACTGCAAGAGGCAAATGAGAATGTACACTTCAGGCCAAGGCTAGAAAAGGAGCCAACTCATCATCACATAAATTAGTTGTGACCCCTTTGGGAGGGTGTGACCCACAGACAGAGTCACTGCTCTAGTGACACTGTTTTCCTGCCACAGAACAAGCTGTGAAAGTCAAACTGCCCTGCTTAGAAAAGTGGCTTTAAAACCATTCCCAAAAGGGAAAGGGGGGGGGGGGAAAGAGAAGAGAAGAGGCAGAGTGCACAGAGGTCCTCTTTCTACAGCCTTCTGTTGTAGAGACCAGAAAGTACAAGGCATGAAGTGGGATATTTTGCCAAAGAACAAACCTGAGGAACTTGCAGGGTTACTCAGAGGACTGAGAAAATGACTAACATCTTTACTTGTTTCCATTTAATTCTCTCAAGGCATCTTGGCAAGGTGCAGAGAAACATTTATAATACAGAGGTTGTGATGCTGGGAAGTGGGGGCAGAAGTGACAGTAATACTGTCACAGGGGCACTCTCTGCTAGGAGTGCCTCCTCCTGGCCACTCTAGGAATTAGCTTTTTCCAGGTCCAGGGCCCCCTTACACTTCATATCCTACTGCTACTATGTCTCTGGGTGCCCCTTCTTTGTGACATGGCCCTCTGGCCTGGTCCCTATACATGTTTCCCCTTCCATGATACCAAAGTTTTTCAGGGGGATTATCCCAGGACATGTGTCACTTCCTCAGTGACTGGTAGGTGAACCAAGACCCACCCTCTACTCCAGGTTCCAGCTCAGGGACCCACTAGGCAGCAACCAAAGTCTGCACCCTCCTGAATCTTGCTGCCTTTCCCCTGAGCCTTACCTTACCTTACCTTCTGGCTCTCCCCACTTCCCCAAGGAGTAATTATAGGCTACTTACCTCTGCAACCCCAAACACACCTCCCAGAGAGTGACTGCAGACTACTTCCCCTGAAACCTCCCCTCTATGGCCAACTTCCTGTCTTTATAAACCCAGCCCAGCTCCTTCCTCCTCAGCTGGGCATCCTCACTCAATTCAGGGACTACTTAAACCACCTGAGTCCCCTCAGCTGTGGCCTATCTGGTTAATTGGCCCCCTGCTTAGCCTACATTAACCCTTTCAGGGCAAGTGTGGAGTCAGGCCCGCCGACAGCAATTCCGGGCCCCAAGGCAGAACAGTCAATGGCTCTCCTAGAAAGGGATGGCTGAGTTTTACGACACTACTTTTTATCCTATTGATAACACATTAGAACCCACTATGCGTAAGTTGTGGCATTGCTTGATCTAGTTAACTATTTTTTTTTCAGTTACAGCACCAGTATTAAACATATTGTGAGCCTAAATATAAGCTGTAGAATTTGTTAATTTTGAATTATATATTTAAATTAAATAAATACATTATAGAATGAAATTAATGAATATATAAAACATTTAAAGAAGCACAAAGTAAGAAAACACCTGAAGTATCAAGTAGGCTAATTAACCACCTAATCGTGATTCGTGTATAGTCTAAAGACAAGGAAAAAACTGCTGTACAGGATGTAACTGAATATGGCCAACAAAGTTAAAATAGGTTTCAGAGTAGCAGCCATGTTAGTCTGTATCCGCAAAAAGAAGAACAGGTGTACTTGTGGCACCTTAGAGACTAACAAATTTATTAGAGCATAAGCTTTCGTGGACTACAGCCCACTTCTTCGGATGCATATAAAATGGAACATATATTGAGGAGATATATTGAGGAGATATATATACACACATACAGAGAGCATAAACAGGTGGGAGTTGTCTTACCAACTCTGAGAGGCCAATTAATTAAGAGAAAAAAAACTTTTGAAGTGATAATCAAGATAGCCCAGTACAGACAGTTTGATAAGAAGTGTGAGCATAATATACAATAATAAAGCAAATATTTTAAAAGATTAAAAAATATATACTCACATAATGTCTGAATGCGGAAGGGGTCCTGAAATGCTCCGAGAGGCCAAGGGGATGAATGTCTCTGACCCAGGCTTTATCTCCTGGCCGGCCTCAGACCTGCTCCCAGCGGGAATGCACGGCCCATTGGAGGACACTTGGCCATTGCACAGCTGTGACATCAGAGGTGGGGATCCCAGGGTGGGAAGCACCTGCTGGTGCCCCCACGAGCCACACCCCCCCTCCGGGCTCAGATCCCAGCGCAGGCTGCAGGAAAACAGGAGGGCAATGTATTGAACCCCCAGTCACTGAGGAACCCTTGTGGGCAGCTGGCAGAGCAAAGGAGCTGCAGCCCTGGCCCCGCACTCCAAGGGAGCCAGGCTCCTCTCCAGCCTGCACTTGCTGCCCAGAGGACGGGCAGGACGTGAAGTCATGAACCAGAGCTAGTGCCCAGCTGATCGATCATGAGAGGGGCTCCCGGATGCCACTCGGATCCTTTTAAATTGCCAGGCCCCTGGGCAATTGACCCCTTTGCCCCCTCTTCCCTGGTCAGTGAGCCTGTGTATGGTGAACCCCCACACACAAAGATCTTGAACCTGACAAGCATTTTCGGCTAGCAAGACAAGAGAAATTTGGAGCTGGAGATTGACTTGAGGAAATACGAAGAGAATTTATTTACAGGATATGGGTGAGGGAAGAGCTCTTAAAACTCTCTACAAGAGTCTAAACACCAAAGAGAAGTGGGAGGAATACTATATGTCCAATGGGCTATCACTAGGAGAGCACCAGGGTGAACTGAAGCAAAGAGAAAATTTAGGGTGAATCTCAAGAAAGATTTCCAGACAGTGAGGTCTGTTAGGTTGTCAAACAATTTACCGAGGAGAGCCCCATTGCATCATTAATAATGAAAAAAAAAATCAGACTGAAGACATCACCAGAGAAGCTAGAGAACAATTCTACATTGGCAGTGTGAAGATGCTTCTAGTAGAGGCCAATCTGAGTGAATTTTAACCAAGAAGTTTAAATCTGGAGTCAAACTTCAGGAGTGCTTGGAACCAAGGTTTTGGTCTCCCCACCATCCAACCCAATCTCCAGGATATCAAGGCCAGGGAAGAAGTGGCTGCACTGGGGCCCCCCAAGTCTTGGGAAAAGTCAGATCAAACATGTTTTGGGTGTTTATACTAAAACAGGCAATGAAGGACAATGGAGTGTAACATTTTAACACTTTAGACTCACTGAGTCCGTTTTCAGGCGTTTGGGATTCCTATTTGCATGTTCACTCTGAGCAGATACACCACTAGAGACCAAGCTCTGAAGTACATTGTCAGACCTGGAGCTGGTCAAAAACAATTTGATAAATGCATGAAAAATGTCAGTCATTTTCATCCTGCAAAGGCAAAACAGAGCTTTTGCAAAATAAATCCAATTTTTAAATTTTCCTTTTCCCCTATGTTCCCCACATTTTTCCAACGAGGGCAATAAAATCAGTGATGTCCAGGGTTTGGGATTCCTCCCCGCTTTTTCTTCCCTCCCCCTCCCCTTTCTCTCTATTTTTCCATTTGCCATTCTGTAATTTTTCAAAAGTTGAGGAAGTTTGAGGTCAGGGCCTATGACCTGGCAAAGGGGTGAAAGGTGAATTAGGGATCGGAGCAGAGCAGAGAGGGCTTCCTGCTCATTTCCAGTAAGTGGACCAGTGGTAGGAAAGAGAGCATAGGAGTTAGAAAAAGCCTCAAATTGTTCAGCTGGTTGGTTGATTTTATTTGGGAGATGAGAAATGAAAGTGCATGAAGAGAGAGGGTTACCACTTATTTTGGGCATCACCCATCACTATCACGACCATAACTGGTCGGGACCTCAGTCTGATGACTCATCCAGCTAAAGCCCTCCAACACATCACTACGCTGGGGTTTTCAGATTAGTACCAGCTCAAAGGAAAAAGCACCACTTATTGATCACCATCAGCACTTCATGCAACACCTAGCTATTTCTTGGAGAGTCACAAGCCAAACAGGCCTACCTCAACCCCACGTATCTAAGTGCTCATCAGATCTCACAAGCTAATATGTTAAGGGGTGCTAAAGAAACCTCTTTGCTAGATCTACAGCTCAAGTATGGCTTCAATTAAGAGGGAGCCTCTGGAGAAAATTTATCAAATAAACAGAGGAAGGAGTTAGTCAAATTAAAATAAAATGGTAAAGATCCAGTTTTGTAATCATCATTAAGCTACCATTCAAGCAGTACAGATCATCCAATTAAGATGGCTCCATGGATTGACAACGTTGGAGGTGAAAAGCGTCTACGGTTGATTGGAAGAAGTGATACCATGTTGAAATCCAAATCCAGAGGAGCAATTATACAAAAACTCTTAGTAGGCAAGTTTTAGGGGAAACTTAAAAGCGAATTGTAAAAACAGCCTGACCAAACACGAGGCAGCAGTTTATAGAATATCAATTGCTATGCCTGGGGGACAAGATGAGAGAAACATGCCCAGAATATCAACAGCCCTGATAAAAAATAGTGAATTTCCCCAATGGATGCAGCAAGGTTACCAGCAACACAGCCAAATAAAAGGATTTACCTGAAAGGGTTAAGGAAGCTCAGCAAGGGCCAGTTAAAGTAGGCCCCACATGAGTGGATTAGGCTGGAGGAGAAACCCCTGACTGGAGGATCAGGGCCGGCTCTGGCTTTTTTGCCGCCCCAGGCAAAAAAGCCTCCGGCCGCCCCCCTCCCCCCAGCGCGGCAGGGGAGGGCGCAGGGGGAGGGCGTCCGGAGCCCCGGGGGGAGGGCGGCGAGCCCGGCCGTGGCCCCGCTCTCCCCGGCGGCCGGAGCACCGCAATGCACCATCCCCCTCCAGCTGTGCTCCAAGCACAAGCTTGGTGGGCTGGTGCCTGGAGCCGGCCCTGTGGAGGATGAAGTTCACCTGAGCAGGTATGGGCTGGGCTAATATAAAGCCAGTAAGCTGACAAGTTGTTTTGCCATAGAAAGAGGGTTGGTGGAGAATTCTCTGACTCTAAATGAAACCAAAGAAGCATCTATCAGAGAAAGAGAATAGATACAAAGGGAGTGGGGGAAGGAAAAGGAGTAGGAGCAGATGATGATGATATCAGTAAGAAAGCAAAGCTGAGGGAAGGAAATAAACCCAAATGCTATAATTGTAAAATTCCTAGTCAAAGAAATAAGATTAGATGATGTTAACCCTGTGAAAATAGCTAACTGGATTTGAAAAAAAAGCATAGGGGATATTGTAAGAGCTAGGAGGCTATGAAAGGGTGATCTTTTAATTGAATGAAAAAACAAAGAGCAAATTGATAAACTCCTAAAAATTAAAATATTAAAAGTTTAAAAGAAGTTGTCAGCTCCCAAAGTATTTGACTGGAATAAAGGAGGTAATATGTAGTGTGCCATTACAGCTGATGAATGATCAGATAACTAATAGCATAGGAGAAGATGAAGTATTTAGTAAGTAAATGACTAATTAGTAGAGGAGGATGAGAAAACAAACCACCAGCAGCTGTACTGATTACATTTAAGGGAGGGACTCTACCTGAGAGAGTAATACTAGGGTTTCAAATATTCAGAATCAAGCCATATAGCCTCCTGCCCAGGGTATGGGCATGTAGCAGCTGTTTGTAAAGGGAAAATAAGATGCAGTAAATGTAGGGGAGAGTATTCCTATGAAAACTGTATAGAAGCAACAAACATCAAATGTAGTAACTGGGGTGGTAATCACAGTCCAACATATAGAGGGTGAGTTGCAGCAAGGCAAGCTAAAGAGATACAAAACCCAAAAATTGTGAATAACATATCTTATGCAGAAGCTGAAAGAAGATTCTCAGAGCATCAAATGGAGAGGGAAGAGATAATCAGCATAGGAAAAGGTGAACTGCAGGCACAACCTCATTCTATAAAGAACACTGTGGAAGGAATAAGAGATGATATACTAAGAATGAAAAAAATAAGTGATAAATTGTACATCACAAACTGGGAAAAATCAGAAAAAATGAATAACAGCAAGTGTGGTAGAAAAATACATTTATATTAGCAACTTGTCAATGGACTGCATTTGTGCAATTTTGAATTAAAGTAATGGAGAAATATGACTAGTATGGGGATCTCAATCTTTTGTTGGAATGTGCACAATCTGATAATACAAGGCCAAGAACTAAAAGAAAATATCCTGGCAATGAAAACTAAACCAAATGCCATATGTATCCAGGGAACTTGGCTAGTTGAAAAACTTGCTTTTAAATTCCCAGGGTATATTGCCCTTAAGCAAGACTGAAAACTAGAAAGAGGAGGCATTTGCACTTTCATCAGGGAAAGATTAAACTAAATAGCAGTAGAGAATGAAGAAGCCTAGAATATAATGCTGTTGAGATCCCAATGCAGGAGAGTTATATTTCTTTAAGGATTTATAATACATATAAAACCTATGTGGAAAATTAGAAAGCTCAGAGCTACAAGGAATAGTGAAGAATGAAAACACCATATATTATATGTGGTGACCTAAATAATCATAATTGTGGGGAAGTAAGACAACTGATAAAAATGATGCATTCTTAGAAAAGTTCATAGATGGAAATAATCTAGTGGTTTTAAACAATAGCACTTCAGCTAGATTTAATGCAACAGATGCTAAATTTTCCTGGTTAGACCTGGGAATTACAACCACCTATATTGCAAGTAAATGCAACTGAAATATATAAGGAAGAAGGAATGGGAAGTGATAATTTCCCTATGCTTATTGCTTTTCAAGGGCAAGGTAAGGTTGAAGGTAATGGTAAATTATCCATTTGAAATTTTAAGAAAGCTAATTGGGAGATATTTACAAGTGAATGTACTGAATTTTGTTAACCATTGTGAGAGTGATAACAGAGAATCTCAAAGACAATGTAACAAGTGATTAATAGCATGAGTTTCTGTAGCCATACCTAGGAAATTGAAGTACCCCAAAAATAAAAACTCACTTCCATGGTGGAATGAGGAGTGCAAAATGGCAGTTAAAGAAAGGAACATAGTCTATAAAAACACAAAAAAATACAATGAATAGTGAAGACCTAATGGCATATAAAAGAAGTAAGGCAATAGTACAAACAATTGGAAAAGGATCAAAGAAAGAATTGGAGGAAGTATTGTGGACAGATAAAGATATCAAGACATCAGAAATATAAAGGCAAATAAGAGAGAATTGAATTCAGACTAAAAGTAGCCACATATTGGGATTGACAATATAGTTAGAAGTTGTGGTGATGAGAGAGAAGTTTTAGCAGAAACTCTCCAAGCGGAGAGTAATGATGAAAACCTAAGTGAGGTTTTCCACCAGATTAAAAGACAATGCATTGAAGAGAATCATGATCTATTATGTAATTGGGGTAAACATGAAGATACTCTATTGAATGATTTTGTACATGTGAATTTGAGAAAGCTATTGATATCAGCAATAATACATCCCCAGGTAAAGATAATATATGTAACATAATGTTTAAATAACCCTCAAACTGCTTTCAGAGATATCTTGGAATTATTTATCACTATATGAGGGAAAAGGAGTGATACATGTAGGTGGAAACACGAAGTAGTGATTCCAATATGAAAACCAGGCAAACTATCCACAAAAGTGGATGCCTATAGACCAATTGCTGTTACATCCTGTCTGCATAAAATTACATAGGGAATGAAAGATTGCATATTAGAAAAACAATGGCATTATAGATAAGGTGCAGAATGGTTTTAGGAGAGAAAGATGCACCATTGATCACTGGCAAATTTGGATTAATGAAAAGAGGAAGATTTTTTTTTTAATTGTGCCCTAGAATTGAGGACAACGACATACTTCAGGGCCAGGACAGGACTAATGAATTGCTTTTGTTTAAAGTACTAACTGGCTTAAACAAAAAATTTTTTTGAATAAAAGATGGACCATGTGCACTCTGTAATGTGGAAGAAACAGTTGATCACCTTCTATGGGTATGTAAGGGCTTTGATAAAGAAAGGGAAAAGCTTTCTGAGTGATTCAAATGATTTAAGGTTTTTAAAAAAATTACATTATGTGATTTAGTAAAAACATCGGGGAAATGGAGTATTATCAAAAAAGTGCTGTTACATTACTTGACAAGACACAGGGCAGAGTGAGAAGATATAAACCGCTAAGTAGTGAGGAATTATAGTTAGTGATGGCTATAGGCTATTCATTCAAGTCTGCTTTGCCACAAAAAAAGGGGTGGAGGGAGAAAGAAAGAGGGTGGCAGAGGGGAAGGAGGGAACCCAGGCAAAGAGTGGGTGATGGAAGTCTGGCCCTGAAAGAAGGGAGGAGGGGGAAAAAAGCCTGTGGGAGGTGGAGTAGGATGCAGCCTAGGGAGAGAGTAGCAAGGTTGAAGTCTAAGCAGACCTTGGCAGTGTGTCATAGGGTCCCTGAGCTGGAATCATAGAACCATAGGGTTAGAAGGGATCACAAGGGTCACCTAGTCCAATCCCCTGCCAAGATGCAGGATTTATGATGTCTAAACCCAGAGCACTGGGTGGGCCTGGGTTCCCCTACCAGCCACTGGGGTAGTGGCAGTGAATGAGAAGACTGCCTGGGATAGTGGGTCCTGAGAGACTTCGAGAACTTACACCCCCCAGAAGGGGAAACTACAGTGACCTGGCCAGAGGGCCAAACCACGATAGGGGAGCATTTAAGTCCCAAGACAGAAAGAATGAGAGAGTGACAGAGTGCAACCGCAGGAAGGGGTGTCGGCTTGGCAGAGCTAATCCCCAGACATGGTCAGAAGGAGGGACTCTAGTGGTGAGTAGAGAATCCCAGGACTCTCCCACAAAAACCCTACATCCTTGTGATGTTAAATTTTCATATTTAATCTCTGAAAATCAGCAACTGGCACAGTTAAGATTACAGGTGTAACCTTAACTCTGCCCCCTGGTGTGTGTGTGTTGATGCCATTTTTAATGACATGATTAAATACCATTTCACAAATAATATAATATCAGGCAATTTTTGTTGTACAGCCTTATTTATTACTTCTGAGTCTGTCTCCAGTTAATCTATCCCAGTGTAGAAGAACATCACTCCATCCATGAATCAGCAACTTCAAAGGGGAAACTAAATACAGCCGCATTCTTAATATACAACAAATTGCTGTCTTAACACTTGGTTAATGTTCCATAGCGCATTGTTATTGTCCTCAGATTTCAGATTAGTCCAGATTTAGTGCCCTGGTAGAAGAATTAAGGAGTACATGAAATAAGACGTGTGCCAGGCAAGCTTCCAAAGCAGCGTAGGAGCATGTTGCCATCACAGCCAGGTGCATGAGAAGTAGTCAGTGTCTCAGAACATGCTTCCCTTTTCATGGGGAGCTATGTAAGAGGAGGGTGACCAATTTGGATATAGCGGAAGGGTTCAGAGACTTTCCTAGAAAGAAAGTGAAGGAAAACCATTATTTTGCTGTGATTTTAATATGTGATCATGATCAGAAATAGAACAGAGGCCAGCGTCCTCTTACTCAACATGTTATTCATGGAATTTAACACCAGAAGGGACCACTGGATCATCTAGTCTGACCTCTAGTATATGATGACACCACCCAGCGTCCACACACAAAACCCAAAGTAAGACAGCCCTCAAGAGACTAAATTATTGTGTGCCACAGGCAGGGCCACTGAGAGCGGATTTGGGCCCCGGTGAAAAAAATTTTTGGGACCCCACAGCAAGGGCGGACCGGCTAAACTGGGCTGACGAGAGGGAGGGAAGCCTGGCCGTGGGCCCCCTTCTGGTCCGCCAGGCCCCGGTAATTTGTACCGGCTTCCCCACTCTCGTCGGCCCTGGCCACGGGCAGGGAACAGGAGGGACTGAGGTGTCACCAATGCAACAATGGATCTTCTCATCTATATATTTCATGGTCTGACTAGTGATGGGAATTCCCCAAACAACTGAAGGGCCACATCCTGAAATCTTCCTTTAGTCCTTACTCATGGGAAATTCTCCACTGAGGAAAGTAAGTTGGATCCTTAGAGTAACCCATCTCCTAACTCCAATGGAAGTTTTCCCTGAGTAAGAGAGTTGAAAGGATTCTCACCCCCAAAACTTAACAAACTTAGTTCCCAGAGTGCTAGTAAACAGCCTTATTTATTACCCTGTCATCCTCTGTCACCTGTCTCCAATCAATCACTTTCCTACAATTAAAGCCTCCACATTGTTTTCTTAATGACTCCGCATATGTGAATCAAATGCATCTCAATATCTCGAGCAAACTTGAGTGAGTAGCAGAGCAATAGCTATCTGCTTCTCCTCGACTGAGGCTAGTCCTTGCTCAGCAGCGGGTCTGCTTGCTTTCTCTTCTAGCATTAGACTAAAAGTCACATCCTCTTAAAGGTATATGCACACTCAGCCCAATATTGTCCTTATTACTCCTCCTGGCTGAGGACTATAATCATGTACTGCAGAGTTACAAAGGAAGGCAAATGATCATACCTTACTATGGGAGGAAAAGGTTCTGTTGTTTTACTCTGTCTTGGGTAAACTTGATTGCAAAGCATCTGGACCATCTGTCATTGTATATCCTTATCTGCATTCCTGGTGGATTTTCCTGCATTTCTTATTCATGGCTCTCCATTCCATTTGTTTTCTTCCTCCTCTTTCATGGCCTGCCTATTGGCTTGTTCATAGGTCCCTGCTTTCATCTGCGCTTTTCCCCTTCCTTCTATGTGGTCAGGAAACATCATCTTTCTATTTGCTGTTTAGCTTTTGCTATGGCCAGTCACAAAGC
This sequence comes from Trachemys scripta elegans, assembly GCF_013100865.1. Classification (NCBI taxonomy): domain Eukaryota; kingdom Metazoa; phylum Chordata; order Testudines; family Emydidae; genus Trachemys; species Trachemys scripta. The sequence continues at coordinate 53,423,123 of NC_048300.1, read as the reverse complement.
ACTGCAAAAGTGCTTCTGTGGAGTGTTCCTTTCCTGTGACTAAAATAAAGGGGAAAGCACAGGCCTTTGAAGTCTGGTCCAGGACCCAAATTCTGGCTTGAGTTGTGCACAGGATACAAGCAAAACATAGAGCAAGATGCATGTGCAATTGGCATCTCTTTCATATGCACCTATATGAACTGCCCCCGCATTCTGAAATGCCATAAAAGGGATGGCTTTGTGATTCTGTGGGTTTTCCATGGGTCCTTCCCATAATAATAGAGAGAGAAACATAGCCAGGGAAAAGGGAATGGGATGCTCAAAACCTAATCCCTCCATATGAAGACTTCAGAATCATGCCTAAATAACTTATTCAGGAAGCAAATGTTATCCTGGCTATGAAGTGGAATAACTTGTGCCCACCTCCGCAGACCTTGTTAGTGTCCGTGGGAACACAAGAATACTTCTGTGATCCAGGCAATGTTTTCAAGCTCATTGTCACTCTGTACAACATTAGCAGTAATCTGCTTTCCTCCATTCTCAAAAAGCCACCCTCCAGTCCTTGCGCCCACCTGCCTCTCACCAGCCACTGCCCCGTCTCCCTTGAGTTCCAATCCTATAGAAAGTGCCATATACAACTGCTGCCTCGGGTTCCCCTCCTCCAGCTCCATACCAGATCCCTTTCGGCCTGGCTTCTGCTCTCTCCACTGCATTGACGGTGCTCTCACTTAGGTCTCTAAATGGCTGGGATGGGGGTTGAAATTTTTCATATTTTGATGAAATTCCAGGATCCAGATGGGAAAAAAATCAGGAAAAAATTTGTTCCTTTACAGCCTTTTCTTGGGTCATTGTAACTGCTTACATGGCTCCAACTACTGACGTTATACCAATGGCTTGCAGGTCTACCTATCTGCTCTTGACTTGTGTCCCTCAGCCTAACCTCTCTCACCTCAGCCTGGCTTGGTGGCATTGCCTTCAGGATGTCTCCTAATCTTTCCTCCCAACCTTCCTCCCTGCCACTCCCTCCATTTAGTGTCACTGAGAATATGGCCATGTGCATTGTCTTGCTACTTAGATTTTGGAAAGAAAAATAGGGTTTGCAGGACTGGATTAGACCACTGGTCCATCATGTCCAGTATTGGCCAATACTTATTGCATGGTGAAAACATCACAATGCACCTGACCATAGCACGCTGCTGTACAGCTGAGTGGGGGAAACATCCTCCCCCATGGAAATACATAATCCTGTTAGTTTAAAAGATTGAATCAGATGCCAATGGGCTCCTTGGCCTTCATCTTCCACCTTTAGTGGTCTGACTCATCTAATTAAGGTGATCACTCGTTTGGAAAAAACAAAGCAATTTGGTGCCTCTAGTCATTAGTCGGACATGAGCAAGGATTTTTTTTCCCTCTTGGGGGTCTTCATTTTCTGTACAGCCATTTTCTGTACATGATTCAGTGCAGCTCCAGAAGGACCAATGACTGCGTGGGCTGTCTTTGGCAAATACATTTGTTTGAAAATAAGTATCGGTTTGTCTGACTTTCATTTCTCTCTTTAAAAAAACCTATTCCCTGGCAGGTTGACTCAACCACTATCTTGCTCTTTGCCAGGCTACAAAATTACTAACCCACCTCTATGCAGTTTATTACTTAGAGCATACACAGAGGGGGCACACGGAGTTTTCAGACATAATGCCACCAAAAGGAATTTTTATGGATCACGAAGAAACATTTTGCTTAAGAACAAGCAGCTTTTTGCAGGGCTAGAAAGAAAAGTTATTTTATGCACACAAATAAAACAGGATTTTGCCAGGGCTGCTGGGATACAGACAGATATATATATCTATCTGTTTCGTGCAGTGTATATTTCATGCAGTATTTATGCTGTTGATTTTTACACTTGATTTATTATTGGCTTGCAAGGTCTGTTGATTAGTGTAGAGGCAAACAAGGGGACAGATCCTCAGGTGTAAATCAACGGAACTCCAGAGAGCTATATCCATGAATGCCCTGGTCTAATGTGCCTGTTGTTAATATCTCGTGTGTGTTGGCTCTTGTTGCTGAAGAGTATTTAGAAATTACAAATTAAGGGCACCGAGATTTTTGGCCTGGCCGGTAACAGGGGGTTATTTTAAAATTCAATCAGTTGTGTTGAATGCACATTTAAAAGGATCTTCATCACAAAAGCTCTCCAGCCTTAAAACGAAACAGCCATTCCAGAACCCCTGCTATCTTTAAGAAATAAACACATCTACAACATATCCGTCCTAACCCACAGCAGCTCTTCAGCCATAGTATACATCCTTTCCCTAACTTCCACCCCAAAATAATCCCGCCCAAAACCCTCCCCAGGAAAAGCCTGGGAGAACAGGTGACTCTTGCAGCTTAACCTGAAGGCCACCAATGCCCTGATCAGCAAAACCTGCAAGCCTGAGATTAGCTTTAAGGATGGCAATAGTGTCCTATGCTATTGTTACTATTATTTATTATTTGTGACGGTGGTGACTAGGATGCCCAATCGTGGACCAGCTCCCACTGTGGTGCATATGCTTTGGGCTCTCCTCCTGCCTTAGCTGTCCGATGGCAGATGGCATGAGAGTTTGTGTTTCAACCCAGATCCTACTGGCCAGGTAACAACACTACTAAATCCACTGTCACAATAAGCAAAAAATGTTCTTTTATCAGTAGCTTCAGCAGAGGAGCCAATGAATGGACTACTCTCTCCTTCTAGGTTAGGGTTCTGCCATATTGATGGCTATGGGAAAACATCATAGGGTATTTAACAGGAGAAAAAGTATGAGGACTTGAGTAGTGAGATAAACCATTAGGTTCATCAAATGATTTGCTGGCTACTTGTTTTCAGACCCAAATCACCATCCTGTTCCGCTCCCAGACACAGACTTCAGGAATATTTCGTAAGTCAAACTCCAAGGAAAATAAAACTGAGATTGTACTATGAGTTATTTTCTTTTTCTATTTCTGTTTTAAAAATAGGGTTTGGGGGTTTTTTTATCTGTTCCAGGAGATGCAGGAAAAGCATTATTGGAATAACACAAGGGAAGCAGCTGGGCTGAGTGAATGTTTATATATTTCAGAAGGGAAACAAAATGAATGAAGTGCATTCCTGGCAATGAAGCAGAATGATAGACAAATACTAAGGTGCCCACCCCCTCCCACAGCCTGCTTTGAAAAAGAAGAGAGGGAAGAGTCAGTAAAGGAGGGAGGATGGTCTGGTGGGCAAGGCACTAAACTGGGATACAAGGGGTAAGGTTCCCAGCTGTCCCACAGATTTCCTATGGGACTCTGGGCAAGTCATTTATACTTCAATTGCCAATAGTGTCCAATGATTTGGGGTGCCCAAACTGAGATACCCAGGGCTGATTTTTTCAGAGATGCTGAGCAGCTGGACATTTTTGAAAATTTAGGCTGGGATTTGAGTGCCTACTGTTACAGAAGTGTGTGCGTGCTCTGTCTCTCTACTGTATATATGTAAATACACCTCTACCCCGATATAACGCGACCCAATATAACATGAATTCAGATATAACGCGGTAAAGCAGCGCTCTGGGGGGCGGGGCTGCACACTCCGGCGGAACAAAGCAAGTTTGATATAACATGTTTTCACCTATAATGCGGTAATATTTTTTGGCTCCCGAGGACAGCATTATATCGGGGTAGAGGTGTAGTTAATAGATAAGGGGTCAGTAGATGGCACTCAGAAATATGTAGCATAGTGTCTGGGTTTTGTAGGATCAATACAACACCATGTTATGCATTGTAGATCACTCCCCCGGCAGCTTTTAACATGCAGTTTTTAACACCTAATTCCCTTAGGTTCCGTTAAGCTTTAAGAACAGAAGAATGGCCACACTGGGTCAGACCAATGGTCTGTCTAGTCCAGCATCCTGTTTTCTGACAGTGGTTGATGATAGATGCTTCCAAGAGAATGAACAGAACAGGGCAATTATCGAGTTATCTAGCTCCTCTCCTCCAGTCTCAGCTTCTGGTAGTCAGAGGTTTATGGACACTGAGCATAGGGTTGTGTCCCTGACCATCTTGGCTAATAGACATTGATGGACTTATCCCCCATGAACTTATGTAATTCTTTTTAGAACCCAGTTATATTTTTGGCCTTCACAACATCCGCTGGTAACGAGTTCCACAGGTTGACAGTGTTTTTCGTGAAGGACTTTCTTATGTTTTTAAACTTGTTGCCTAATAATTTCATTGGGTGATCCTTGGTTCTTCTGTTAGATGATGGTGTCAATAACACTTCCTTATTCACTTTCTCTACAACATTCATAATTTTAGAGATTTCTATCATACCCCCTTTTCTAAGATGAACAGTCCCAGTCTTTTTAATCTCTCCTATGAAAGCTGTTTCATATCTCTAGTTACTTTTGTTGCTCTTCTCTGTGCTTTTTCCAATTCTAATTTCTCTTTGTTGAGATGTGGCAACCAGAACGGCACACAGTATTCAAAGTGTGGGAGTTCCATAGTTTTATATAGTGACATTATGATATTTTCTGTCATCTTATCTATCTGATTCTTAATAGTTCCAAACATTTTGTTAGCTTTTTTGACTGCTGCTGCACATTACTGTTTTTGGAGAACTACCAAGATGAGTCCAAGATCTTTCTTGAGAGGTGACAGCTAATTTAGATCACATCATTTTGTCTGTAGAGTTGGGATTATTTCTTTCTAATGTGCATTACTTTGCATTTATCAACATTGAATTTCATCTGCCATTTTCTTATCCATTCACCCAGTTTTATGAGACCTCTTTGTAACAATCTGCAGTCAACTTTGGACTTAACTATCATGAATAATTTTGTATTGTCTGCAACTTTGCCACCTGACTGTTTACCCCTTTTTTCCAGGCCATTATGATTATGTTGAACAATTCAGGTCCCAGTACAGATCCTTGGAGAACCCCACTATTATAGCTCTCTCCACTGTGAAAACTGACCATTTATTCCTACTCTTTGTTTCCTATTTTTTTAACCAGTTGCTGATCCAAGAGAGGACCTTCCCTCTTATGCCATGTTTGCTTACTTTGCATAAGAGCCTTTGGTGAGGGACCTTGTATTTGGACTTTCAGAAAGCCTTTGACACAATATCCACTGGATCGCCCTAGTACACATGTTTGTTGACCCACTCAAAGAATTCTACTAGATTGGTGTGGCATGATTTCCCTTTACAAAAACCATGTTCACTCTTCCCCAACATACCATATTCTTCTGTGTCTGATAATTCTGTCCTTTACTATAGTTTCAATCATTTTGCCTGGTACTGAAGTTAGGCTTACTGGCCTGTACTTGCCAGGATCTCCTCTGGAGCCTTTTTTAAAAATCTGCATTATGTTAGCTATCTGCCAGTCATCTGGTACAGAGGCTGATTTAAGCAATATGTCATAGTGAGTAGTTCTGCAATTTCATATTTGAGTTCCTTCAGAACTCTTGGTTGAATACCATCTGGTCCTGGTGACTTACTACTGTTTGTTTAATCAGTTTGTTTCAAAACCTCCTCTATTTACCCCTCAATCTGGGACAGTTCCTCAGATTTGTCACCTAAAAAATGGCTCAGGTGTGGGAATCTCCCTCACATCCTCTGCAGTGAAGACCAATGCAAAGAATTCATTTAGCTTCTCCGCAATGGCCTCGTCTTCCTTGAGTGCTTGTTTTAGCAGATTGATTATCCATAGAGATTCTATGGTACTGTTTGATTCATTAAATATTTTTACCATACTTGAGTCTATGCTTTCTTTCACATATAGTGCCACACCCCCATCAGCATGATCTCATCTGTCATTCCAATATATTTTGTACCCCGGAATTACTGTGTCCCATTGATTATCATCATTCCACCAAGTTTCTGTATTGCCTACTCTATCAATATCCTCATTTAATATCAGGCACTCAAGTTCACCATTTTAGTAGTTAAACTTCTAATATTTGTATACAAATACTTGTAAAACTTTATCAATATTTAGTTGTCTGCCTTCATGTGATGTAATTGGATTGGATTCTTTTTCATTTGACTGTTTCTCTTCAATTCCTACCTGTACTTTATCAACTTCAATCCTCACCTCTAATAGGATCTAGACTAGAGTATCCCCTTTAATAAATCCTCCCCTAAGGGATGTGTCTGTTCAAACCATGTGCTCCTCTGTACCTGTCAGTTTTCCCCCAGCCATTAGTTTAAAACTCCCCTATGACTTTTTAAATTTTACATGCCAACAATCTGGTTCCAGTTTGGTTTAGCTAGAACATGTTCAGACTTCCAGTACAGGCTCCTCCTTTCCCGAAAGGTTCCCCAGTTTCTAATAAACCTAAATCCTGCCTCTGGACACCATTGCAGGGTCTTACTGAATGAATGAGACAGTTCGGCCTGTCTAAATGGCCCTGTATGTGGAACTGGAAGCATTTCAGAGAACGCTACCATGGACATTCTGGACTTTAATGTCTTATCTAGTAGCCTTCATTTGGCCTCCTACCTTTCTCTATGCTTTAATCTCTCTAAGCTTCAATTCCCCATCTATAAAATGGAAAGAATGCGTCTTTTCCTCACAACGGTGTTGTGGAGGTAACTTCATTGTTTGAGATGCTCAGATATGAGGATGATGGATGCCATCAGAGTTACCAAAAGACAGACACCATTCAAAGAGACGGTGTGACCGTCACACAGCATTGGCAGCCTTGATTTGTCATGCAGGGCAAAAATAACCATAACAGAATTAGGGAGGCATAAACCAGTACAGATAATTGCACACACATTCTGTTAAAAGGATGCAGAGATTCCATGAAACAGGCCAATTCTCCAGTATTGGTGTAATGGAAATGAAGCACTGTACATCACACAAGGAAGACCAATTTGGCAGAGTCAAGAGTGCCAGATAAGTTGTGAGTATGCAAGAAGCATCCATACTTCTAGGTAGGGTGACCAGATGTCCCGATTTTATAGGGACAGTCCTGATTTTTGGGTCTTTTTCTTATATAGGCTCCTATTACCCCTCCCCCCACCCCCATCCTGATTTTTCACATTTGCTATCTGGTCACCCTACTTCTAGGTGCTTCTCCACTGTCTTCAATGGAGCTACTCCAGTTTACACCAGCAGAGAATTTGGCCCAGTGTGGCTGGATTATACTGGCTTGCTGAGAACCCTTCTGCTCATCCCCCTCACGGAGCAGGAGATCCATTGCCAGCTTTTGAGAGAATACAGTCTTTCTTCCTGTGATTACTCATCTCAGAACTAGAACAGGGTAACAGGCTCACTGGGATGGGGCCAGTGCCTGGACTCCAAAGTAAAAGCAATAGGTTGCTCAAAGATATTGCGGGTGCATCACAAAACTTAATTCTGGATTCAATAAAAAGGGAGTTGTGCTGTTTGCATGAATTCCCTGGATAATGTTTTTATCTGGTTAAATAGAAGTCCAGGTGATGACTGTCCTACACCCCAAGTAAGGACTCACAGAGTGAAAGCAAAGAATAGAAAACAACACACTTGTCTTGGGAACCACTGAGGTTGCTAGATTTCTTGCCTTACCTATGTTTATAGAAAGGAAAGAGTGACACCTGGTGGTTAGAGGCCTGAGCTACCTTTCTATTGTGCCTTGCTCAAACATTTTTATCTGGAATTAACTGCAGCAACTCCAGGGCATCTTTAAAAGTAGGTAGGTACTTACGTTACTAAAGAAAACCCACAAGCACAATGATGATTTGTCTGTGTATGACAGAAGGTGTTTCTTAGTCAGGGGTGGCGAGTTGTATGGGTCCGGGGTGCCTTGGCTTCACTGCCGGAGCAGCCCCGGGAGCCCCACGGCGCGCTTCCGCCGCCCTGGGACCCCCACCCCGTGTCCCGGCTGCCGCTGCCTGAGCAGCCCGAGGAGCCCTGCGGCACGCTCCAGCCACTGCTGCCTGAGCCACCGCCGGGGGATCCCTGCCCTGCGCCCCGGCTGCCGCTGCCTGGGCAGCGCGGGGTGCCCTGTGGCACGTCGCAGCCGCCGCTGCTCCGGCTGCCAGGGGACTCCTGCTCCGCTCCCCAGCTGCCACAGCCTGGGGAGCCCCACCATGTGCCACAGTCGCGGCTGCTTTGGCCACTGGGGATCTCCTGCTCCTTGCTGCTGCTGCCTGTGCAGCCAGGGGATTCCCACCACTGGCCCCAGCCACTGCTGTCTGAGCCCCCGTGGGTCTCCTGCCTTGCGCCGCTGCCGCCTATGCAGCCAGGGGATCCCCACCACCTGCCCGAGCCGCTGGGGGGCCTCCCACCCCGCGCCCCAGCCACCACCGCTCACAGTGCCCGAGGAGCCCCCTGATGCACCGCAACAGACAAGACCCCGACCCGCCACCTGCCGGCTACTACAGAACCTGAGAGACCTGCCCACTCATCACCTGACACTCCAGCTGCTGAGTGACTCCCCCGCTGCCCACCAGCTGCTCCAGCCACCGGGGGACCCCCCAACCGCTCCCCTGCTGCCCCAATCGCCGGGGACCCCCTCCACGCTCCTGCTGCTCCAGCTGACGAGGTACCACCCCACAGCAGCTGCAACTACTGAAAGTTCCCCCGATGCCCCCCAGCTGCCAAGGGAACTCTGCACTAGGCCCCAGCCGCCACGAGATGTCTCCCCTGTTGTCCTGTGGTCCCTGGTCACGCCCCCTGCTCCCCAACAGCTCCAGCCATCACGAGACGGCTCCCCTGTCCTCCAGCAGGCACCAGACACATACCCTGCTCTCCAGCAGTCCCCGCCACTGAGAGACGACCCCCCCAGCCCCCAGCGGGACACCCTCACTGGAGAAACCTCTGCTACCGCTGGTACCCCTGCTCCACAGGGGACGGATGACGACACCATCTACCTGAAATACCCCCTTGCCGCTGATGCGCTCATCTGCCCCATCTGCTTGCCGCCCCGACGTTTCCATCTCCTTGAAGGAGTCACCAGGCACCTGAAGACATGCCATAACAAATCCACCGCCTTCAGCTGCGCCTGCTGCAGCCTGCCCTTCGAGTCCCAGAAGAGATGCAAGGCACACCAGGCCAGCTGCAAGAAAGACCGCACAGCAGCGGCCCTGGTTCCGGTCCCCTCCCCCGCCTCATGTGCCCCGGCCCACTGCTCCTGCGCTGCAAGGAAACAGGGCGCCCCTGCCAGCCGCTGCCCAGAGACTCACTCCAGTCCCCGAACCGATGGGCCAGGGCCCCACCACTGAGACGACGCCTCCCGCAGCGGGAGACGTCGACCGAGCCCCTGCCAGCAGGAGACCCATCACATCCTCCCAGGTCGCCCAGAAGCAGTCTGAGCTGAGGCGTCTCAGTGCCCTCCCGACACCCAACCAGCGCGACCCCATCCTAAGAAGGGTCAGCGCCTCGCCACGCATGGCCACCCGAAATCCTGCCTCCGGCGGAACCGACGCCAGCCCTCAGGCTACCCTACGAGCACCAACCACAGGAAGAGCCAACGCGACTCCTCAGCCTGGACCGCAAACCCCACCCGCCGAGGGTACGGGATCCACCCCCCAGATTGCTATGCAAACTCCCAGTGTCAGAGGAGTCAATGCCACAACCAGACCGAAACACCAGACCCCCATCGTCAGACGGACCGGTACGGCCCCAAAAGCCACCAGACTGATCCCTGCCGCCAGAAGGTCGCACGCTTCCACAGCAACCCCCCAGACAACAGCCGCACATGGAAGACCTAGCATCACCCCCGCACTCATTGACCCAATCCAGATTCCACCAACAACCAGCAATGATATTGCCCCACTGGCGACTATGCCCCAGGAACCAATCGAAAAGTCCCCCGAACCACAAGCAAGACAACCCATCGACCACGCAACAAATTCACTGGCCACGCCGACCGAGGAGCCCGAGGACCAGCGGCCGATGGCTAGGCCAGCCACGCCTTGGCAGGCTGCCTGGATTGAGGAAGTCCAAGCGGCAGCCTCCTTCACGGAATTCAACCCGCTCATTGACAGACTCATCTGCGAGCTGTCCGTGGAGATTGCCTTCAGGAAGACACCGAACCAGGAGACCATCCAGCCTGCCCCCAGGCGGCCCGTCCCGCACCGCGACACCAACACTAGGAGAGTTAGAAGGAGGAACACCGGCTGCCGCTACAACCCCCAGTGGCTTCAAGGATCCAGAAGCTGTACTGGATGAACCGCCTCAAGGCCATAAGAGAGGTCCTCGACAGGCCCCTGTCCTACTGCACGATCCTGCCCGAGCGCCTCCACAACTACTTCCACGGCGTGTTCGGCAGCGTGCCCAGGAATGACGCGCAGCGCCCGGAGTGCCTCCTCCCCCTGTCCCGCATTACCAATGCAGACGATCTGGAGGCCGACTTCATCCCTAAAGAGGTGACGGCCAGGCTCTCCAGAACCAAGAACACCGCACCTAGAAAAGACGGCATCCCCTACAGCCTCCTAAAGAAGCGAGACCCTGGCTGCCTCGTGCTCTCCAGCATCTTCAACTTGTGCAAGCGATTCGGCCGATCTCCCACCTCCTGGAAGAAGGCCATGACCGTCATTCCTGGCTTCTGCACTACCCCGGTGAAGTGGGCTAGCGAAAGAATCTGAGTCCTTGCTCCCTTTACCCAGAGGCCTCCCTGCCCTTGAGGGCTCCCCTTCCACTCTCCTGTCTGGCAGAGTCCTCGTAACCCCAACCAGGCTGGGCCCAGGATTGCTGGGCCCAGGATTCCTGCGGGGCTCAACCCCCAACCCTGCTGTGGTCACCTAGGACAGGGGCTAGGGTGTCCCCACTCCAGGGTACCCTCTCTGCACTGGGCACCTCCCTGACCCACTGATTATTCCATACAATTTAAACAAATACAAGTTGTTTAATTAACAATTAATCTAAGGAAAAGAACAAGGAAAAATGGGAAAGGTTAAAGGAAAACACATCACCCTGCTCTGTGGCAGGGAACATCACAAACAGTGTCTCTGGACATCAGGGCACTTCGCAGTCTGTTCCTTGTAGGTCCCAGATTTCCTTCTCAGGCCCTGGCTGTGCTGCAGGTATGCTGCGGGTTGGACACTTGCAATGGTGGTGGCCACACATGTCCGGGCTTTGAGTGGTGGGACCCTTCTTCCCAGCGTCAGCCCCCCCGTCAGGTTAAGGTCCCCCGCCCGGTCTGGCCTGCAAGGGCCCTTGGCTAGGTGTGTCTTTCTGTGCTGGGCCCTTTGCCCGAGGTCCCCCTTTGGCTGGTCCCAGTTGCTCACCACACCTGGCTCTGTGGCTGCAGCTCTGCTCCCAGCACAGGATCTGCTCTCCCTGGGCTGCGTCTCTGGCTCTGTGGCTGCGCCTCTGGCCCCTCTGGATCTGGCACGCTTCTGCTCTCCAGCTCAGCTTGGGCCCTGCTTTCTCCTTAGCTCAGCCCCACTCAGTCTGACCCAGGCAATTCCAACTCACACGGAGGACGGGACCCACCCTGGCCTCCTGTCATGCTGATTAGCCTGCCCGCCCTGTCAATCAGGCTGACCTGGAGCATTGGCCTCTCGCCATTGTTCCTGGGGACTGTCAGTCTCAGGGTCCTGATTTCCCATCGACCCCTCCCCTTTTAGTGCTGGGAGCTAGCCAACCAAAACACCCCTACTGAATGTTAGTAAGGGGCAATGGTCCCCTTACACAATGCTGCCTTATGTCATAACAGATAGTTAAGGGTTAATGCCTCTTTTACCTGTAAAGGGTTAAGAAGTTCACCTAGTCTATCTGACACCTGACCAGAGGAACCAATGGGGGGATAAGATGTTTCAAAAGGAAGGTGGGAAGTTTCCTTTGTTTAGTTTCAGTTTAAGTTTTGACCGGAGTGGGCAAGCTCCAGAATTCAGCCTCTTATCAAGTAGTGAGTATTAGTGAAGGAAATAAATAGGTTTATGTTTATTTTCTTTGTAACTTGTCTTGGGCATTAGGGAATAATCAAATTGGGAATTTTTTGTGTAACTAAGTTTTTGCCCAGGGGAACATCCTCTGTGTTTTGAATCTGTTGTCTGTGAGAGTAGCTGGTATGCTAATCTCTCCCAGAGGGTTTTCTTTTACCTTTCTTTTCTTTAATTAAAAGCCTTCTTTTTAAGAACCTGCTTGATTTTTCCTTGTTTTAAGATCCAAGGGGGTTGGATCTGGACTCACCAGGAATTGGTGGCGGGAAAGGAGGGGGATGGTTAATTTCTCCTTGTTTTAAGATCCAAGGGTTTGGATCGGTGTTCACCAGGGAATTGGTGAAGAAGTCTCTCAAGGGTACCCAGGAAGGGAGTTAGCACTTGAGAGTGGTGGCAGCAAAACCAGATCTAAGCTGGTAATTCAGTTTAGAGGTTCACATGCAGGCCCCCATCTCTGTACTCTAAAGTTCAGAGTGGGGATGAAACTTAGGACACCTTATAACGTCGTTTGGCAGCCGCCTGCTTTGTCCACTGCTTGCAGGAAGAGCAGCCTGTTGCAGCTAGCTGCTGAGGGCTTAGAATCTGGGTGGACCAGCAGCCCCCCGTTTCAGCTTCCTGCTCCCCTAAGTTCCCTGTGCAGCAGCTGCCCAGCCAGCTATCAATTGCGGGCAGTTCAGATGTCCCTCCGCCCACTGCCATGTGCTGCTCCTGTCCTCTGCCTTGGAGCTGCTCTTGGGAGCCTCCTGCTTGCTGTGCAAGGGGGGGGCGCTAATGTCAGGGTTTCCCCCTCTTCCCTGCTCCTGCACCCCACTTACCCCTTCTCCATATACAGCAGGGTGGGGACACTGATGGAGAGAGAGAGAGCGCTTAGGGCAGCAGCTGCTGTCTCAACTCCTGATAGACTTAAAAAGACAATGTACTTATGAGTGGGGTCAGCATACTTAAAGGGGCAATGTGCATCTCTCGCTCTCCCACACACAGGGTGTGTGTCTGTTTGCCATGCTCTCTCCCCCTATTGGTGCTGCCTTGCAGAGTGTGAGGCTACATTAACAACATTTTAACCCTTGAAGGCTCAGCCAAAAGCTAGTTCATCATTTAGCAGTAAGGCATTCCCTGGGGAAATATCTCACTCTCTTCCACCCCCTCAACCAAGCTTCACAATCGTCATCGCTGTGTACAGTATTAAAGTGTTTGTTTAAAATGTGGTGTGTGTGTGTGTGTGTGTGTGTGTATAGTTTTTTCTCTGGTGAAAAAAATTTCCCTGGAACCTAACCCCACCCATTTATATTAATTCTTATGGGGAAATTGGTTTTGCTTAACAATGTTTCGCGTAAAGTCATATTTTTCAGGAACATAACTACAATGTTAAGCCAGGAATTACTGTACTGCAATGTTGTATGGTAGTGAAACATGGTGGTGACAGAGGAGCAGCAACTGTTGTCATGGAGAGGGTGATGGAAAGAAGAATTCTGGGAATTTCAATCCACAACCGAGTCCCCAATGAAGAGATCAGACAGCAGAGTGGAGTGCTGAACATCGTTGTTGAGAGCAGGCATAGTAAAATGCGATAGGCCGGGCATATAGTGAGGCTCACTGACAATCAATGGACTAGCAGCTGCACTCGGCCAAACTCCAAAGAGATGGGAAGATGTTACCATGAAAAGACATGGCCGCACATGGAGAAGGAAGGCCATGATACAAGAAGAATGGAAGACGTGTTGTGATTGGTCCTTCAGCCCTCGTCTCGATTGCACCAATCGATCAAGGTGATCAAGGTGAACTTCTAGTAATGAATAGTCTCAGAAATGTGTTTTGGAAATTTAATGAAACATCTATATACAGAAGGAATACTGGTAATGTAATGTGTGGTTTGGTATTTAACTGCATTTCTATTAAATTTTATCTCAAACTAGTTTCTACAGAATTATTTACAGAACATTGTACAACGATCAGCTATATTACCAACATGTTGTGAAATAAAAATGGATATGACCATTCTTTCAGCATAGCTTTCCTGACATAGTTCTCAGGAAATGTTTAACAACAAGACCTGTAAAAATGATTTAGTGTTCAAAGTATTATACAAATTATTTTGACAAAAAATAGTGAGCATATAGTTTTCATTCCTAATCATGAAAACTATTTATCTTTCAAAGGTTATCTTGATCTGAAGTGATCTAACTGCAGTGTAGAAGGTTCGTGCCGGGGCTCGACCCTCCTGGGCAGGAGGGGAGCCACACCGACTCACTACTGGTGGAACAAACAACCAGTTAGTTCAGGGCTCAGGCCCTCTGGTGCAGGGGCTGAGCAAACAAACAGTTCAGGGGCTCAGGCCCTTTGGTGCAGGGGCTGAGCAATAATATAACAGCCAGTTGGGAGGCCCAGGCCCTGGATCAGGGCAGGGCACAAACAGTCACAGCTTAGGCCCTCTGGTGCAGGGGCTGAGCAAACAAGCAGCAAGTTCAGGTAGGGCCCAGGCCCTGGAGCAGGGCGGGGCACAAACAGTCACAGCTCAGGCCCTTTGGTGCAGGGGCTGAGCAAACAATATCCAAGTTGGGGTAAGCGCAGGCTCCTACACCTGAGCGTTGGGTGAGAGGGAAGCCTGCCACCCGTGAGCGAGGGTGGCAGGGGGGGACGCAGGCCCACGCACTCCACTACGTTCCAGCCCCGGGCCCTAGCAGCGGCTATCACCTCTGCTGGTCAGTGGGGTATCCTGCCCAAAACACGCCGGGCTAGGGCCAGTCCAGCAACATCAGTTCCTCGCGTCCGGGGCTTGGGGGCAGGTCTGGCAGCTCCTTGGGGAAATCCGGCCACTGAGGCTCCGGCAGCTCCTCCGGGTAACAGCAGGGGCGGAGGGGCTCTGGGGGCTCCTCGCCTTTGTAGTTGGTGCGGGGCAGGTCTGACAGCTCCTCCCAATGACGGGAGCGGACGGGCTCTGGTGGCTCCTCCTCGTAGTGGGCTCGGGGTAGCTCCAGCCAGTTAGGGCAACAGCCTCGGGCCTCGGAGGTCTCCCGGCCGGGAACTCCCGGCCGCACGTCTGCTCCCTGCGGTGGCTGGGCTTCACTGAGCTCTGGCGGCCAGCTTTTATACTTCCTGTACCGCCCCTTGACTTGCGGGAGGCGGGAACAGGCGTCGGTGACTCCGCCCACTTGGGTGTCTCTAAGAGGTCTCCCTCCGCTGGGCAGGAGGGGAGCCACACCGAGTCCCTACATGCAGGCTAGTAACATAAGGGTCCTACCATCAATCCAACCCTAACCCTGTCCCTTGACCCCTTAAGCCCCACCCCTTGACCCCTCAAACCCCGCCCACCTGTCAAAGGAAGTCCCGCCCCAGAGGGTATTAATTCTGGGGTCAAAGCAGCCACATGACTATAAACAAGGTGCCTTATGTGACCCCTCTAAGAACTCCTCCCACTTCCCTCTACCAATCACCATGGGTTTTGCCCTGATAGGACCTCCCAGAGAGGAGATTTGACCAATTAGGGTGAGTCCTAGGGCGGGGTGACCTGTTCGGAAGTGGGTCGTGTTACCCCTCTAAGAACTCCTCCCAACCCCCTCTGCCAGTCAGAGTGCAGCACCATACCCCAGAAGTTCCAGCTCCGAGCAGAAGAGACCGTCTCTTACCATGGACACGTGTTTTAGAAATTGTGGAAAGGCTGCTGAGAGGAAAGGTGGACTCCTTTACCACCCCCGTGAGAACTTCGGACTTTGTTGTAGACCTGAGCACCTTTGGACGTGTGTGGAGAAAGCGCTACATCAGTGACAGTTCCAAGGAGGACCTTTTGACTCAACCGTTGATGGATATGTTGGAATCGACCCCAAAACCCTTGTGAGGCACCCCGATGAGTGTGACGGCCTCTCATTGTTCAACCCCCTAGAGGTGGAAGGTGATCATGGCTTGGAGGAGTCACCGACGGACAAGGTGAACGGAAAAGACGTTGCTCAGGTAAATGAATGATTAAGAAGCGAAGGTCGAGGCAAGGCCGGCTCTAACTTTTTTGCCGCCCCAGGCGAAAAAGAAGAGCACCGCCCCGCCGTACCCCCCCCCCGTGAGCGACGCACAGCTGAACCCGCCCCCACCAGCGCCGCCGAAATCCCAACCCCCCCAGCACCACCCCTCGAGCAAGCCCCCGGCCTCCCAGCACCGCCTGAAGCCCTGCCCCCTCCAAGCACCGCGCCCCCCCTCCAACCGACGCGCCAAGCCTCCGCCCCTCCAAGCGCCATGCTGCCCAAAGTCCCACCCCTGGAGAGCCGCGCAAGCCCCCGCTCCCACAGCGCCATGCTGCCCGAAGCCCCACCTCTTCCGAGCGCCGCGCCCCCACCCCCCCCCCCC
>NC_048300.1:53405853-53406894 GCF_013100865.1 Trachemys scripta elegans | reverse complement strand
CTTCTCCGAGTGACACGCCGTGCCAAGACCCTGCTCCCCCTCCGAGCACCGTGCCAAGCCCCCCGAGCGCCCCGCCGCCGAACCAAAATAAATAAATAAATAAATAAAAATCCTAGTGCCGCCTCGCTCTAAAGGTGCCGCCCCAAGCACGTGCTTGGTCGGCTGGTGCCTGGAGCCGGCCCTGGGTCGAGGATGGGGTGTAATGGGGCTAGGAACCAGGGATTGCGTAAATTAACAAATTAAAGCCTTATGGGAGGTACCCTCACAGCATCTTCGAGCTGTTGAGAGATTTTCAGAAAAGAAACAGTGTAAGCACCCCACTGCTTGTTGTTAATTTACGCAATCCCTGGTTCCTAGCCCCATTATACCTCATCCTCGACCGTCGCTTCTTAATCATTCATTTACCTGAGTGACGTCTTTTCTGTTCACCTTGTCAGCTGTGACTCCCCTAAGCTATGATCGCCTTCACCTCTAGGGGATTGAACAATGAGAGGCCCTCACACTCATCAGGGTGCCTCACAAGGGTTTCGGGGTCAGATTCCAACGTATCCATCAACGGTTGAGTCAAAGGGTCCTCCTCGGGACTGTCACCGATGTAGCGCTTTCTCCACACAAGTCCAAAGGTGCTCGGGGCTAAAACAAAGTCTGAAGTTCTCACAGGGGTGGTAAAGGAGTCCACGTTTCCTCTCAGCAGCCTTTCCACAATTTCTAAAACACGTGTCCTTGGTAAGAGATGGCCTCCTCTGCCCGGAGCTGGGACATATGGGGTAATGGTGCTGCACTCTGACTGGCAGAGGGTGTTGGGAGGAGTTCTTAGAGGGGTCACACGACCCACATCCGGACAGGTCACCCCGCCCTGGAACTCACCCTGACTGGCCAAATCTCCTCTCAGGGTGGTCCTATCGGGGTAAAACCAATACCGAGGAGGAGTTCTTCGGGGGAGGGTCACATGACACACCTTGCTGCCGGTCATGTGGACGTCTTGACCCCGGACGTAACACCCCCTGGGGCGGGACTTCCTGTGACAGGTGGGTGGGGTTT